>NW_027422321.1:0-170380 GCF_037893015.1 Macrotis lagotis
GGAAGGCAAGCAAAGAGTAACGGAAGGTAAGGAAGGCAAGGGAAAGCAAGGAAAGGCAAGGGTAACGGAAGGAACGGCACGGCAAGGGGAAACAAGGCTAAGGCACGACAACGCACGCTAGGCAATGCACGGCAAGGCAAGGAAAGGGTAACGCAGGGGAAGGCACGGTCAGGTGAGGCAAGGATAAGGCACGACAATGCAAGGCCAGGCAATGCACGGAAGGCAAGCAAAGAGTAACGGAAGGTAAGGAAGGCAAGGGAAAGCAAAGAAAGGCAAGTGTAACGGAAGGAACTGCACCGCAAGGAGAAACAAGGCTAAGGCACGACAACGCACGGCTAGGCAATGCACGGCAAGGCAAGCAAAGGGTAACGCAAGGAAAGGCACGGTGAGGCTAGGCAAGGCTAATGCATGAAAACGCAAGGCTAGGCTATGCACGACAATGCAAGGAAAGCTTAAAGCAAAGGAAGGCAAGGTCAGGCGAGATAAGGCTAAGGCACGACAACGCAAGGCTAGGAAATTCAGAGAAGGCGAGCAAAGAGTAACGGAATGTAAGCTAGGCAAGGAAAATGAAGGAAAGGCCAGGGTAACGGAAGGAACGGCACGGCAAGGGGAAACAAGTCTAAGGCACGACACCGAACGCTAGGCAATGAACGGCAAGGCAAGGAAAGGGTAACGCATTTGAAAGCGCGGTCAGGCGAGGCAACGCTAAGGCACGACAACGCAAGGCTAGGCAACGCACGGAAGGCAAGCAAAGAGTAACGGAAGGTAAGGAAGGCAAGGGAAAGCAAAGAAAAGCAAGTGTAACGGAAGGAACGGCACGGCACGGGGAAACAAGGCTAAGGCACGACAACGCACGGCTAGGCAATGCAGGGCAAGGCAAGCAAAGGGTAACGTAAGGCAAGGCACGGTGAGGCTAGGCAAGGCTAATGCACGAAAACGCAAGGCTAGGCAATGCACGACAATGCAACGAAAGCTTAAAGCAAAGGAAGGCACGGTCAGGCGAGATAAGGCTAAGGCACGACAACGCAAGGCTAGGCAATGCAGGGAAGGGAAGCAAAGAGTAACGGAAGGTAAGCAAGGCAAGGAAAAGCAAGGAAAGGCAAGGGTAACGGAAGGAACGGCACGGCAAGGGGAAACAAGGCTAACGCACGGCAACGCAGACTAGGCAATGCACGGCAAGGCAAGGAAAGGGTAACTCATGGGAAAGCACGGTCAGTCGAGGCAAGGCTAAGGCATGACAACGCGAGGCTAGGCAATGCACGGAAAGCAAGCAAAGAGTAACGGAAAGCAAGGAAGGCAAGGGAAAGCAAGGGAAGGCAAGGGTAACGGAAGGAACGGCACGGCAAGGGGAAACAAGGCTAAGGCACGGCAACGTAGGCTAGGCAATGCACGGCAAGGCAAGGAAAGGGTACCGCATGGGAAAGCACGTTCAGGCGAGGCAAGGCTAAGGCACGACAACGCAAGGCTAGGCAATGCACGGAAGGCAAGCAAAGAGTAACGGAATGTAAGGAAGGCAAGGGAAAGCAAAGAAAAGGAAGTGTAACGGAAGGAACGGCACGGCAAGGGGAAACAAGGCTAAGGCACGACAACACACGGCTAGGCAATGCACGGCAAGGAAAGCAAAGGGTAACGCAAGGCAAGGCACGGTGAGGCTAGGCAAGGCTAATGCACGAAAACGCAAGGCTAGGCAATGCACGACAATGCAAGGAAAGCTTAAAGCAAAGGAAGGCAAGGTCAGGCGAGATAAGGCTAAGGCACGACAACGCAAGGCTAGGAAATTCAGGGAAGGCAAGCAAAGAGTAACGGAAGGTAAGCTAGGCAAGGAAAAGGAAGGAAAGGCCAGGGTAACGGAAGGAACGGCACGGCAAGGGGAAACAAGTCTAAGGCACGACACCGAACGCTAGGCAATGAACGGCAAGGCAAGGAAAGGGTAACGCATTTGAAAGCACGGTCAGGCGAGGCAACGCTAAGGCACGACAACGCAAGGCTAGGCAACGCACGGAAGGCAAGCAAAGAGTAACGGAAGGTAAGGAAGGCAAGGGAAAGCAGGGAAAGGCAAGTGTAACGGAAGGAACGGCACGGCAAGGGGAAACAAGGCTAAGGCACGACAACGCACGGCTAGGCAATGCACGGCAAGGCAAGGAAAGGGTAACGCATGGGAAAGCACGGTCAGGCGAGGCAAGGATAAGGCACGACAATGCAAGGCTACGCAATGCACGGCAAGGCAAGGAAAGAGTAACGGAAGGAAAGGAAGGCAAGGCAAAGCCAGGCAAGGCAAGTGCAACAAAAGGCACGCCACCGCAAGGGGAAACAAGGCTAAGGCACGACAACGCACGGCTAGGCAATGCACGGCAAGGCAAGGAAAGGGGAACGCAAGGCAAGGCACGGTGAGGCTAGGCAAGGCTAATGCACGACAACGCAAGGCTAGGCAATGCACGACAATGCAGGGAAAGCTTAAAGCAAAGGAAGGCACGGTCAGGCGAGATAAGGCTAAGGCACGACAACGCAAGGCTAGGCAATGCACGGAAAGCAAGCAAAGAGTAACGGAAAGCTAGGAAGGCAAGGGAAAGCAAGGGAAGGCAAGGGTAACGGAAGGAACGTCACGGCAAGGGGAAACAAGGCTAAGGCACGGCAACGTAGGCTAGGCAATGCACGGCAAGGCAAGGAAAGGGTACCGCATGGGAAAGCACGGTCAGTCGAGGCAAGGCTAAGGCATGACAACGCAAGGCTAGGCAATGCACGGAAAGCAAGCAAAGAGTAACGGAAAGCTAGGAAGGCAAGGGAAAGCAAGGGAAGGCAAGGGTAACGGAAGGAACGGCACGGCAAGGGGAAACAAGGCTAAGGCACGGCAACGTAGGCTAGGCAATGCACGGAAAGGCAAGGAAAGGGTACCGCATGGGAAAGCACGTTCAGGCGAGGCAAGGCTAAGGCACGACAACGCAAGGCTAGGCAATGTGCGGAAGGCAAGCAAAGAGTAACGGAAGGTAAGGAAGGCAAGGCAAAGCCAGGCAAGGCAAGTGCAACAAAAGGTACGCCACGGCAAGGGGAAACAAGGCTAAGGCACGACAACGCACGGCTAGGCAATGCACGGCAAGGCAAGGAAAGGGGAACGCAAGGCAAGGCACGGTGAGGCCAGGCAAGGCTAATGCACGACAACGCAAGGCTAGGCAATGCACGACAATGCAAGGAAAGCTTAAAGCAAAGGAAGGCACGGTCAGGCGAGATAAGGCTAAGGCACGACAACGCAAGGCTAGGCAATGAACGGAAGGGAAGCAAAGAGTAACGGAAGGTAAGCAAGGCAAGGAAAAGCAAGGAAAGGCAAGGGTAACGGAAGGAACTGCACGGCAAGGGGAAACAAGGCTAAGGCACGGCAACGCAGGCTGGGCAATGCACGGCAAGGCAAGGAAAGGGTAACGCATGGAAAAGCACGTTCAGGCGACGCAAGGCTAAGGCACGACAACGCAAGGCTAGGCAATGCACGGAAGGCAAGCAAAGAGTAACGGAAGGTAAGGAAGGCAAGGGAAAGCAAAGAAAAGCAAGTGTAACGGAAGGAACGGCACGGCAAGGGGAAACAAGGCTAAGGCACGACAACGCACGGCTAGGCAATGCAGGGCAAGGCAAGCAAAGGGTAACGCAAGGCAAGGCACGGTGAGGCTAGGCAAGGCTAACGCACGAAAACGCAAGGCTAGGCAATGCACGACAATGCAAGGAAAGCTTAAAGCAAAGGAAGGCAAGGTCAGGCCAGATAAGGCAAAGGCACGACAACGCAAGGCTAGGCAATTCAGGGAATGCAAGCAAAGAGTAACGGAAGGTAAGCAAGGCAAGGAAAAGCAAGGAAAGGCAAGGGTAACGGAAGGAACGGCACGGCAAGGGGAAACAAGCCTAAGGCACGGCAACGCAGGCTAGGCAATGCACGGCAAGGCAAGGAAAGGGTAACGCATGGGAAAGCACGGTCAGGCGAGGCAAGGCTAAGGCATGACAACGCAAGGCTAGGCAATGCACGGAAAGTAAGCAAAGAGTAACGGAACGCAAGGAAGGCAAGGGAAAGCACGGGAAGGCAAGGGTAACGGAAGGAACGGCACGGCAAGGGGAAACAAGGCTAAGGCACGGCAACGCACGGCTAAGCAATGCACAGCAAGGCAAGCAAAGGGTAACGCAAGGAAAGGTACGGTGAGGCTAGGCAAGGCTAATGCATGAAAACGCAAGGCTAGGCGATGCACGACAATGCAAGGAAAGCTTAAAGCAAAGGAAGGCAAGGTCAGGCGAAATAAGGCTAAGGCACGACAACGCAAGGCTAGGAAATTCAGGGAAGGCAAGCAAAGAGTAACGGAAGGTAAGCTATGCAAGGAAAAGGAAGGAAAGGCCAGGGTAACGTAAGGAGCGGCACGGCAAGGGGAAACAAGTCTAAGGCACGACACCGAATGCTAGGCAATGAACGGCAAGGCAAGGAAAGGGTAACGCATTTGAAAGCACGGTCAGGCGAGGCAACGCTAAGGCACGACAACGCAAGGCTAGGCAACGCACGGAAGGCAAGCAAAGAGTAACGGAAGGTAAGGAAGGCAAGGCAAAGCAGGAAAAGGCAAGTGTAACGGAAGGAACGGCACGGCAAGGGGAAACAAGGCTAAGGCACGACAACGCACGGCTAGGCAATGCACGGCAAGGCAAGGAAAGGGTAACGCATGGGAAAGCACGGTCAGGCGAGGCAAGGATAAGGCACGACAATGCAAGGCTAGGCAATGCACGGCAAGGCAAGGAAAGAGTAACGGAAGGAAAGGAAGGCAAGGCAAAGCCAGGCAAGGCAAGTGTAACAAAAGGCACGCCACGGCAAGGGGAAACAAGGCTAAGGCACGACAACGCACGGCTAGGCAATGCACGGCAAGGCAAGGAAAGGGTAACGCAAGGCAAGGCACGGTGTGGCTAGGCAAGGCTAATGCACGACAACGCAAGGCTAGGCAATGCACGACAATGCAAGGAAAGCTTAAAGCAAAGGAAGGCACGGTCAGGCGAGATAAGGCTAAGGCACGACAACGCAAGGCTAGCCAATGCAGGGAAGGGAAGCAAAGAGAAACGGAAGGTAAGCAAGGCAAGGAAAAGCAAGGAAAGGCAAGGGTAACGGAAGGAACTGCACGGCAAGGGGAAACAAGGCTAAGGCACGGCAACGCAGGCTGGGCAATGCTCGGCAAGGCAAGGAAAGGGTAACGCATGGAAAAGCACGTTCAGGCGAGGCAAGGCTAAGGCACGACAACGCAAGGCTAGGCAATGCACGGAAGGCAAGCAAAGAGTAACGGAAGGTAAGGAAGGCAAGGGAAAGCAAAGAAAAGCAAGTGTAACGGAAGGAACGGCACGGCAAGGTGAAACAAGGCTAAGGCACGACAACGCACGGCTAGGCAATGCAGGGCAAGGCAAGCAAAGGGTAACGCAAGGGAAGGCACGGTCAGGCTAGGCAAGGCTAATGCACGAAAACGCAAGGCTAGGCAATGCACGACAATGCAAGGAAAGCTTAAAGCAAAGGAAGGCAAGGTCAGGCCAGATAAGGCAAAGGCACGACAACGCAAGGCTAGGCAATTCAGGGAATGCAAGCAAAGAGTAACGGAAGGTAAGCAAGGCAAGGAAAAGCAAGGAAAGGCAAGGGTAACGGAAGGAACGGCACGGCAAGGGGAAACAAGCCTAAGGCACGGCAACGCAGGCTAGGCAATGCACGGCAAGGCAAGGAAAGGGGAACGCATGGGAAAGCACGGTCAGGCGAGGCAAGGCTAAGGCATGACAACGCAAGGCTAGGCAATGCACGGAAAGTAGGCAAAGAGTAACGGAACGCAAGGAAGGCAAGGGAAAGCAAGGGAAGGCAAGGGTAACGGAAGGAACGGCACGGCAAGGGGAAACAAGGCTAAGGCACGGCAACGCACGGCTAGGCAATGCACGGCAAGGCAAGCAAAGGGTAACGCAAGGAAAGGCACGGTGAGGCTAGGCAAGGCTAATGCACGAAAACGCAAGGCTAGGCGATGCACGACAATGCAAGGAAAGCTTAAAGCAAAGGAAGGCAAGGTCAGGCGAAATAAGGCTAAGGCACGACAACGCAAGGCTAGCAAATTCAGGGAAGGCAAGCAAAGAGTAACGGAATGTAAGCTAGGCAAGGAAAAGGAAGGAAAGGCCAGGGTAACGGAAGGAACGGCACGGCAAGGGGAAACAAGTCTAAGGCACGACACCGAACGCTAGGCAATGAACGGCAAGGCAAGGAAAGGGTAACGCATTTGAAAGCACGGTCAGGCGAGGCAACGCTAAGGCACGACAACGCAAGGCTAGGCAATGCACGGAAGGCAAGCAAAGAGTAACGGAAGGTAAGGAAGGCAAGGGAAAGCAGGGAAAGGCAAGTGTAACGGAAGGAACGGCACGGCAAGGGGAAACAAGGCTAAGGCACGACAACGCACGGCTAGGCAATGCATGGCAAGGCAAGGAAAGGGTAACGCATGGGAAAGTACGGTCAGGCGAGGCAAGGATAAGGCACGACAATGCAAGGCTAGGCAATGCACGGCTAGGCAAGGAAAGACTAACGGAAGGAAAGGAAGGCAAGGCAAAGCCAGGCAAGGCAAGTGTAACAAAAGGCACGCCAGGGCAAGGGGAAACAAGGCTAAGGCACGACATCGCACGGCTAGGCAATGTACGGCAAGGCAAGGAAAGGGTAACGCAAGGCAATGCACGGTGTGGCTAGGCAAGGCTAATGCACGACAACGCAAGGCTAGGCAATGCACGACAATGCAAGGAAAGCTTAAAGCAAAGGAAGGCACGGTCAGGCGAGATAAGGCTAAGGCACGACAACGCAAGGCTAGGCAATGCAGGGAAGGGAAGCAAAGAGTAACGGAAGGTAAGCAAGGCAAGGAAAAGCAAGGAAAGGCAAGGGTAACGGAAGGAACGGCACGGCAAGGGGAAACAAGGCTAACGCACGGCAACGCAGACTAGGCAATGCACGGCAAGGCAAGGAAAGGGTAACTCATGGGAAAGCACGGTCAGTCGAGGCAAGGCTAAGGCATGACAACGCAAGGCTAGGCAATGCACGGAAAGCAAGCAAAGAGTAACGGAAAGTAAGGAAGGCAAGGGAAAGCGAGGGAAGGCAAGGGTAACGGAAGGGACGGCACGGCAAGGGGAAACAAGTCTAAGGCACGACACCGAACGCTAGGCAATGAACGGCAAGGCAAGGAAAGGGTAACGCATTTGAAAGCACGGTCAGGCGAGGCAACGCTAAGGCACGACAACGCAAGGCTAGGCAACGCACGGAAGGCAAGCAAAGAGTAACGGAAGGTAAGGAAGGCAAGGGAAAGCAAAGAAAAGCAAGAGTAACGGAAGGAACGGCACGGCAAGGGGAAACAAGGCTAAGGCACGACAACGCACGGCTAGGCAATGCAGGGCAAGGCAAGCAAAGGGTAACGCAAGGCAAGGCACGGTGAGGCTAGGCAAGGCTAATGCACGAAAACGCAAGGCTAGGCAATGCACGACAATGCAACGAAAGCTTAAAGCAAAGGAAGGCAAGGTCAGGCCAGATAAGGCAAACGCACGAGAACGCAAGGCTAGGCAATTCAGGGAATGCAAGCAAAGACTAACGGAAGGTAAGCAAGGCAAGGAAAAGCAAGGAAAGGCAAGGGTAACGGAAGGAACGGCACGGCAAGGGGAAACAAGGCTAAGGCACGGCAACGCAGGCTAGGCCATGCACGGCAAGGCAAGGAAAGGGTAACGCATGGGAAAGCACGGTCAGGCGAGGCAAGGATAAGGCACGACAATGCAAGGCTACGCAATGCACGGCAAGGCAAGGAAAGAGTAACGGAAGGAAAGGAAGTCAAGGCAAAGCCAGGCAAGGCAAGTGCAACAAAAGGCACGCCACGGCAAGGGGAAACAAGGCTAAGGCACGACAACGCACGGCTAGGCCATGCACGGCAAGGCAAGGAAAGGGTAACGCAAGGCAAGGCAAGGTGAGGCTAGGTAAGGCTAATGCACGACAACCCAAGGCTAGGCAATGCACGACAATGCAAGGAAAGCTTAACGCAAAGGAAGGCACGGTCAGGCGAGATAAGGCTAAGGCACGACAACGCAAGGCTAGGCAATGCAGGGAAGGGAAGCAAAGAGTAACGGAAGGTAAGCAAGGCAAGGCAAAGCAAGGAAAGGCAAGGGTAACGGAAGGAACTGCACGGCAAGGGGAAACAAGGCTAAGGCACGGCAACGCAGGCTGGGCAATGGACGGCAAGGCAAGGAAAGGGTAACGCATGGAAAAGCACGTTCAGGCGAGGCAAGGCTAAGGCACGACAACGCAAGGCTAGGCAATGCACGGAAGGCAAGCAAAGAATAACAGAAGGTAAGGAAGGCAAGGGAAAGCAAAGAAAAGCAAGTGTAACGGAAGGAACGGCACGGCAAGGGGAAACAAGGCTAAGGCACGACAACGCACGGGTAGGCAATGCAGGGCAAGGCAAGCAAAGGGTAACGCAAGGCAAGGCACGGTGAGGCTAGGCAAGGCTAATGCACGAAAACGCAAGGCTAGGCAATGCACGACAATGCAAGGAAAGCTTAAAGCAAAGGAAGGCAAGGTCAGGCCAGATAAGGCAAAGGCACGACAACGCAAGGCTAGGCAATTCAGGGAATGCAAGCAAAGAGTTACGGAAGGTAAGCAAGGCAAGGAAAAGCAAGGAAAGGCAAGGGTAACGGAAGGAACGGCACCCCAAGGGGAAACAAGGCTAACGCACGGCAACGCAGACTAGGCAATGCACGGCAAGGCAAGGAAAGGGTAACTCATGGGAAAGCACGGTCAGTCGAGGCAAGGCTAAGGCATGACAACGCAAGGCTAGGCAATGCACGGAAAGCAAGCAAAGAGTAACGGAAAGCTAGGAAGGCAAGGGAAAGCAAGGGAAGGCAAGGGTAACGGAAGGAACGGCACGGCAAGGGGAAACAAGGCTAAGGCACGGCAACGTAGGCTAGGCAATGCACGGCAAGTCAAGGAAAGGGTACCGCATGGGAAAGCACGTTCAGGCGAGGCAAGGCTAAGGCACGACAACGCAAGGCTAGGCAATGTGCGGAAGGCAAGCAAAGAGTAACGGAAGGTAAGGAAGGCAAGGCAAAGCCAGGCAAGTCAAGTGCAACAAAAGGTACGCCACGGCAAGGGGAAACAAGGCTAAGGCACGACAACGCACGGCTAGGCAATGCACGGCAAGGCAAGGAAAGGGGAACGCAAGGCAAGGCACGGTGAGGCTAGGCAAGGCTAATGCACGACAACGCAAGGCTAGGCAATGCACGACAATGCAAGGAAAGCTTAAAGCAAAGGAAGGCACGGTCAGGCGAGATAAGGCTAAGGCACGACAACGCAAGGCTAGGCAATGCAGGGAAGGGAAGCAAAGAGTAACGGAAGGTAAGCAAGGCAAGGAAAAGCAAGGAAAGGCAAGGGTAACGGAAGGAACTGCACGGCAAGGGGAAACAAGGCTAAGGCACGGCAACGCAGGCTGGGCAATGCACGGCAAGGCAAGAAAAGCTTAAAGCAAAGGAAGGCACGGTCAGGCGAGATAAGGCTAAGGCACGACAACGCAAGGCTAGGCAATGCACGGAAGGCAAGCAAAGAGTAACGGAAGGTAAGGAAGGCAAGGGAAAGCAAAGAAAAGCAAGTGTAACGGAAGGAACGGCACGGCAAGGGGAAACAAGGCTAAGGCACGACAACGCACGGCTAGGCAATGCAGGGCAAGGCAAGCAAAGGGTAACGCAAGGCAAGGCACGGTGAGGCTAGGCAAGGCTAATGCACGAAAACGCAAGGCTAGGCAATGCACGACAATGCAAGGAAAGCTTAAAGCAAAGGAAGGCAAGGTCAGGCCAGATAAGGCAAAGGCACGACAACGCAAGGCTAGGCAATTCAGGGAATGCAAGCAAAGAGTAACGGAAGGTAAGCAAGGCAAGGAAAAGCAAGGAAAGGCAAGGGTAACGGAAGGAACGGCACGGCAAGGGGAAACAAGCCTAAGGCACGGCAACGCAGTCTAGGCAATGCACGGCAAGGCAAGGAAAGGGTAACGCATGGGAAAGCACGGTCAGGCGAGGCAAGGCTAAGGCATGACAACGCAAGGCTAGGCAATGCACGGAAAGTAAGCAAAGAGTAACGGAACGCAAGGAAGGCAAGGGAAAGCAAGGGAAGGCAAGGGTAACGGAAGGAACGGCACGGCAAGGGGAAACAAGGCTAAGGCACGGCAACGTAGGCTAGGCAATGCACGGCAAGGCAAGCAAAGGGTAACGCAAGGAAAGGCACGGTGAGGCTAGGCAAGGCTAATGCATGAAAACGCAAGGCTAGGCGATGCACGACAATGCAAGGAATGCTTAAAGCAAAGGAAGGCAAGGTCAGGCGAGATAAGGCTAAGGCACGACAACACAAGGCTAGGAAATTCAGGGAAGGCAAGCAAAGAGTAACGGAAGGTAAGCTAGGCAAGGAAAAGGAAGGAAAGGCCAGGGTAACGGAAGGAACGGCACGGCAAGGGGAAACAAGTCTAAGGCACGACACCGAACGCTAGGCAATGAACGGCAAGGCAAGGAAAGGGTAACGCATTTGAAAGCACGGTCAGGCGAGGCAACGCTAAGGCACGACAACGCAAGGCTAGGCAATGCACGGAAGGCAAGCAAAGAGTAACGGAAGGTAAGGAAGGCAAGGGAAAGCAGGGAAAGGCAAGTGTAACGGAAGGAACGGCACGGCAAGGGGAAACAAGGCTAAGGCACGACAACGCACGGCTAGGCAATGCACGGCAAGGCAAGGAAAGGGTAACGCATGGGAAAGCACGGTCAGGCGAGGCAAGGATAAGGCACGACAATGCAAGTCTAGGCAATGCACGGCAAGGCAAGGAAAGAGTAACGGAAGGAAAGGAAGGCAAGGCAAAGCCAGGCAAGGCAAGTGTAACAAAAGGCAGGCCACGGCAAGGGGAAACACGGCTAAGGCACGACAACGCACGGCTAGGCAATGCACGGCAAGGCAAGGAAAGGGTAACGCAAGGCAAGGCACGGTGTGGCTAGGCAAGGCTAATGCACGACAACGCAAGGCTAGGCAATGCACGACAATGCAAGGAAAGCTTAAAGCAAAGGAAGGCACGGTCAGGCGAGATAAGGCTAAGGCACGAGAACGCAAGGCTAGGCAATGCAGGGAAGGGAAGCAAGGAGTAACGGAAGGTAAGCAAGGCAAGGAAAAGCAAGGAAAGGCAAGGGTAACGGAAGGAACGGCACGGCAAGGGGAAACAAGGCTAAGGCACGACAACGCACGGCTAGGCAATGCACGGCAAGGCAAGGAAAGGGTAACGCATGGGAAAGCACGTTCAGGCGAGGCAAGGATAAGGCACGACAATGCAAGTCTAGGCAATGCACGGCAAGGCAAGGAAAGAGTAACGGAAAGCAAGGAAGGCAAGGGAAAGCAAGGGAAGGCAAGGGTAACGGAAAGAACGGCACGGCAAGGGGAAACAAGGCTAAGGCACGGCAACGTAGGCTAGGCAATGCACGGCAAGGCAAGGAAAGGGTACCGCATGGGAAAGCACGTTCAGGCGAGGCAAGGCTAAGGCACGACAACGCAAGGCTAGGCAATGCACGGAAGGCAAGCAAAGAGCAACGGAAGGTAAGGAAGGCAAGGGAAAGCAAAGAAAGGCAAGTGTAACGGAAGGAACGGCACGGCAAGGGGAAACAAGGCTAAGGCACGACAACGCACCCCTAGGCAATGCACGGCAAGGCAAGCAAAGGGTAACGCAAGGAAAGGCACGGTGAGGCTAGGCAAGGCTAATGCATGAAAACGCAAGGCTAGGCGATGCACGACAAAGCAAGGAAAGCTTAAAGCAAAGGAAGGCAAGGTCAGGCGAGCTAAGGCTAAGGCACGACAACGCAAGGCTAGGAAATTCAGGGAAGGCAAGCAAAGAGTAACGGAAGGTAAGCTAGGCAAGGAAAAGGAAGGAAAGGCCAGGGTAACGGAAGGAATGGCACGGCAAGGGGAAACAAGTCTAAGGCACGACACCGAACGCTAGGCAATGAACGGCAAGGCAAGGAAAGGGTAACGCATTTGAAAGCACGGTCAGGCGAGGCAACGCTAAGGCACGACAACGCAAGGTTAGGCAATGCACGGAAGGCAAGCAAAGAGTAACGGAAGGTAAGGAAGGCAAGGGAAAGCAAGGAAAGGCAAGGGTAACGGAAGGAACGGCACGGCAAGGGGAAACAAGGCTAAGGCACGACAACGCACGCTAGGCAATGCACGGCAAGGCAAGGAAAGGGTAACGCAGGGGAAGGCACGGTCAGGTGAGGCAAGGATAAGGCACGACAATGCAAGGCTAGGCAATGCACGGCAAGGCAAGGAAAGAGTAACGGAAGGAAAGGAAGGCAAGGCAAAGCCAGGCAAGCAAGTGTAACAAAAGGCACGCCACGGCAAGGGGAAACAAGGCTAAGGCACGACAACGCACGGCTAGGCAATGCACGGCAAGGCAAGCAAAGGGTAACGCAAGGAAAGGCACGGTGAGGCTAGGCAAGGCTAATGCATGAAAACGCAAGGCTAGGCGATGCACGACAATGCAAGGAAAGCTTAAAGCAAAGGAAGGCAAGGTCAGGCGAGATAAGGCTAAGGCACGACAACGCAAGGCTAGGAAATTCAGGGAAGGCAAGCAAAGAGTAACGGAAGGTAAGCTAGGTAATGAAAAGGAAGGAAAGGCCAGGGTAACGGAAGGAACGGCAGGGCAAGGGGAAACAAGTCTAAGGCACGACACCGAACGCTAGGCAATGAACGGCAAGGCAAGGAAAGGGTAACGCATTTGAAAGCGCGGTCAGGCGAGGCAACGCTAAGGCACGACAACGCAAGGCTAGGCAACGCACGGAAGGCAAGCAAAGAGTAACGGAAGGTAAGGAAGGCAAGGGAAAGCAAAGAAAAGCAAGTGTAACGGAAGGAACGGCACGGCACGGGGAAACAAGGCTAAGGCACGACAACGCACGGCTAGGCAATGCAGGGCAAGGCAAGCAAAGGGTAACGTAAGGCAAGGCACGGTGAGGCTAGGCAAGGCTAATGCACGAAAACGCAAGGCTAGGCAATGCACGACAATGCAACGAAAGCTTAACGCAAAGGAAGGCACGGTCAGGCGAGATAAGGCTAAGGCACGACAACGCAAGGCTAGGCAATGCAGGGAAGGGAAGCAAAGAGTAACGGAAGGTAAGCAAGGCAAGGAAAAGCAAGGAAAGGCAAGGGTAACGGAAGGAACGGCACGGCAAGGGGAAACAAGGCTAACGCACGGCAACGCAGACTAGGCAATGCACGGCAAGGCAAGGAAAGGGTAACTCATGGGAAAGCACGGTCAGTCGAGGAAAGGCTAAGGCATAACAACGCAAGGCTAGGCAATGCACGGAAAGCAAGCAAAGAGTAACGGAAAGCAAGGAAGGCAAGGGAAAGCAAGGGAAGGCAAGGGTAACGGAAGGAACGGCACGGCAAGGGGAAACAAGGCTAAGGCACGGCAACGTAGGCTAGGCAATGCACGGCAAGGCAAGGAAAGGGTACCGCATGGGAAAGCACGTTCAGGCGAGGCAAGGCTAAGGCACGACAACGCAAGGCTAGGCAATGCACGGAAGGCAAGCAAAGAGTAACGGAAGGTAAGGAAGGCAAGGGAAAGCAAAGAAAAGGAAGTGTAACGGAAGGAACGGCACGGCAAGGGGAAACAAGGCTAAGGCACGACAACACACGGCTAGGCAATGCACGGCAAGGAAAGCAAAGGGTAACGCAAGGCAAGGCACGGTGAGGCTAGGCAAGGCTAATGCACGAAAACGCAAGGCTAGGCAATGCACGGTCAGGCGAGATAAGGCTAAGGCACGACAACGCAAGGCTAGGCAATTCAGGGAAGGCAAGCAAAGAGTAACGGAAGGTAAGCAAGGCAAGGAAAAGCAAGGAAAGGCAAGGGTAACAGAAGGAACGGCACGGCAAGGGGAAACAAGTCTAAGGCACGACACCGAACGCTAGGCAATGAACGGCAAGGCAAGGAAAGGGTAACGCATTTGAAAGCACGGTCAGGCGAGGCAACGCTAAGGCACGACAACGCAAGGCTAGGCAATGCACGGAAGGCAAGCAAAGAGTAACGGAAGGTAAGGAAGGCAAGGGAAAGCAAGGAAAGGCAAGGGTAACGGAAGGAACGGCACGGCAAGGGGAAACAAGGCTAAGGCACGACAACGCACGGCTAGGCAATGCACGGCAAGGCAAGGAAAGGGTAACGCATGGGAAAGCACGGTCAGGCGAGGCAAGGATAAAGCACGACAATGCAAGGCTACGCAATGCACGGCAAGGCAAGGAAAGAGTAACGGAAGGAAAGGAAGGCAAGGCAAAGCCAGGCAAGGCAAGTGCAACAAAAGGCACGCCACCGCAAGGGGAAACAAGGCTAAGGCACGACAACGCACGGCTAGGCAATGCACGGCAAGGCAAGGAAAGGGGAACGCAAGGCAAGGCACGGTGAGGCTAGGCAAGGCTAATGCACGACAACGCAAGGCTAGGCAATGCACGACAATGCAGGGAAAGCTTAAAGCAAAGGAAGGCACGGTCAGGCGAGATAAGGCTAAGGCACGACAACGCAAGGCTAGGCAATGCAGGGAAGGGAAGCAAAGAGCAACGGAAGGTAAGCAAGGCAAGGAAAAGCAAGGAAAGGCAAGGGTAACCGAAGGAACGGCACGGCAAGGGGAAACAAGTCTAAGGCACGACACCGAACGCTAGGCAATGAACGGCAAGGCAAGGAAAGGGTAACGCATTTGAAAGCACGGTCAGGCGAGGCAACGATAAGGCACGACAACGCAAGGCTACGCAATGCACGGAGGGCAAGCAAAGAGTAACGGAAGGTAAGGAAGGCAAGGGAAAGCAGGGAAATGCAAGTGTAACGGAAGGAACGGCACGGCAAGGAGAAACAAGGCTAAGGCACGACAACGCACGGCTAGGCAATGCACGGCAAGGCAAGGAAAGGGTAACGCATGGGAAAGCACGGTCAGGCGAGGCAAGGATAAGGCACGACAATGCAAGGCTACGCAATGCACGGCAAGGCAAGGAAAGAGTAACGGAAGGAAAGGAAGGCAAGGCAAAGCCAGGCAAGGCAAGTGTAACAAAAGGCACGCCACGGCAAGGGGAAACAAGGCTAAGGCACGACAACGCACGGCTAGGCAATGCACGGCAAGGCAAGGAAAGGGTAACGCAAGGCAAGACACGGTGAGTCTAGGCAAGGCTAATGCACGACAACGCAAGGCTAGGCAATGCACGACAATGCAAGGAAAGCTTAAAGCAAAGGAAGGCACGGTCAGGCGAGATACGGCTAAGGCACGACAACGCAAGGCTAGGCAATGCAGGGAAGGGAAGCAAAGAGGAACGGAAGGTAAGCAAGGCAAGGAAATCAAGGAAAGGCAAGGGTAACGGAAGGAACTGCACGGCAAGGGGAAACAAGGCTAAGGCACGGCAAAGCAGGCTGGGCAATGCACGGCAAGGCAAGGAAAGGTTAACGCATGGGAAAGCACGTTCAGGCGAGGCAAGGCTAAGGCACGACAACGCAAGGCTAGGCAATGCACGGAAGGCAAGCAAAGAGTAACGGAAGGTAAGGAAGGCAAGGGAAAGCAAAGCAAAGCAAGTGTAACGGAAGGAACGGCACGGCAAGGGGAAACAAGGCTAAGGCACGACAACGCACGGCTAGGCAATGCACGGCAAGGCAAGCAAAGGGTAACGCAAGGCAAGGCACGGTGAGGCTAGGCAAGGCTAATGCACGAAAACGCAAGGGTAGGCAATGCACGACAATGCAAGGAAAGCTTAAAGGAAAGGAATGCAAGGTCAGGCGAGATAAGGCAAAGGCACGACAACGCAAGGCTAGGCAATTCAGGGAAGGCAAGCAAAGAGTAACGGAAGGTAAGCAAGGCAAGGAAAAGCAAAGAAAAGCAAGTGTAACGGAAGGAACGGCACGGCAAGGGGAAACAAGGCTAAGGAACGACAACGCACGGCTAGGCAATGCAGGGCAAGGCAAGCCAAGGGTAACGCAAGGCAAGGCACGGTGAGGCTAGGCAAGGCTAATGCACGAAAACGCAAGGCTAGGCAATGCACGACAATGCAAGGAAAGCTTAAAGCAAAGGAAGGCAAGGTCAGGCCAGATAAGGCAAAGGCACGAAAACGCAAGGCTAGGCAATTCAGGGAAGGCAAGGAAAGAGTAACGGAAGGTAAGCAAGGCAAGGAAAAGCAAGGAAAGGCAAGGGTAACGGAAGGAACGGCACGGCAAGGGGAAACAAGGCAAAGGCACGGCAACGCAGGCTAGGCAATGCACGGCAAGGCAAGGAAAGGGTAACGCATGGGAAAGCACGGTCAGGCGAGGCAAGGCTAAGGCATGACAACGCAAGGCTAGGCAATGCACGGAAAGTAAGCAAAGAGTAACGGAACGCAAGGAAGGCAAGGGAAAGCAAGGGAAGTCAAGGGTAACGGAAGGAACGGCACGGCAAGGGGAAACAAGGCTAAGGCACGGCAACGTAGGCTAGGCAATGCACGGCAAGGCAAGCAAAGGGTAACGCAAGGAAAGGCACGGTGAGGCTAGGCAAGGCTAATGCATGAAAACGCAAGGCTAGGCGATGCACGACAATGCAAGGAAAGCTTAAAGCAAAGGAAGGCAAGGTCAGGCGAGATAAGGCTAAGGCACGACAACGCAAGGCCAGGAAATTCAGGGAAGGCAAGCAAAGAGTAACGGAAGGTGAGCTAGGCAAGGAAAAGGAAGGAAAGGCCAGGGTAACGGAAGGAACGGCACGGCAAGGGGAAACAAGTCTAAGGCACGACACCGAACGCTAGGCAATGAACGGCAAGGCAAGGAAAGGGTAACGCATTTGAAAGCACGGTCAGGCGAGCCAACGCTAAGGCACGACAACGCAAGGCTAGGCAATGCACGGAAGGCAAGCAAAGAGTAACGGAAGGTAAGGAAGGCAAGGGAAAGCAGGGAAAGGCAAGTGTAACGGAAGTAACGGCACGGCAAGGGGAAACAAGGCTAAGGCACGACAACGCACGGCTAGGCAATGCACGGCAAGGCAAGGAAAGGGTAACGCATGGGAAAGCACGGTCAGGCGAGGCAAGGCTAAGGCACGACAACGCAAGGCTAGGCAATGCACGGCAAGGCAAGGAAAGTGTAACGGAAGGAAAGGAAGGCAAGGCAAAGCCAGGCAAGGCAAGTGTAACAAAAGGCACGCCACGGCAAGGGGAAACAAGGCTAAGGCACGACAACGCACGGCTAGGCAATGCACGGCAAGGCAAGGAAAGGGTAACGCAAGGCAAGGCACGGTGTTGCTAGGCAAGGCTAATGCACGACAACGCAAGGCTAGGCAATGCACGACAATGCAAGGAAAGCTTAAAGCAAAGGAAGGCACGGTCAGGCCAGATAAGGCTAAGGCACGACAACACAAGGCTAGGCAATGCAGGGAAGGGAAGCAAAGAGTAACGGAAGGTAAGCAAGCCAAGGAAAAGCAAGGAAAGGCAAGGGTAACGGAAGGAACGTCACGGCAAGGGGAAACAAGGCTAAGGCACGGCAACGGAGACTAGGCAATGCACGGCAAGGCAAGGAAAGGGTAACCCATGGGAAAGCACGGTCAGGCGAGGCAAGGGTAAGGCATGACAACGCAAGGCTACGCAATGCACGGAAAGCAAGCAAAGAGTAACGGAAAGCAAGGAAGGCACGGGAAAGCAAGGGAAGGCAAGGGTAACGGAAGGAACGGCACGGCAAGGGGAAACAAGGCTAAGGCACTGCAACGTAGGCTAGGCAATGCACGGCAAGGCAAGGAAAGGGTACGCATGGGAAAGCACGTTCAGGCGAGGCAAGGCTAAGGCACGACAACGCAAGGCTAGGCAATTCACGGAAGGCAAGCAAAGAGTAACGAAAGGTAAGGAAGGCAAGGGAAAGCAAAGAAAGGCAAGTGTAACGGAAGGAACGGCACGGCAAGGGGAAACAAGGCTAAGGCACGGCAACGGAGGCTAGGCAATGCACGGCAAGGCAAGCAAAGGGTAACGCAAGGAATGGCACGATGAGGCTAGGCAAGTCTAATGCACGAAAACGCAAGCCTAGGCGATGCACGACAACGCAAGGAAAGGTTAAAGTAAAGGAAGGCAAGGTCAGGCGAGATAAGGCTAAGGCACGACAACGCAAGGCTAGAAAATTCAGGGAAGGCAAGCAAAGAGTAACGGAAGGTAAGCAAGGCAAGGAAAAGGAAGGAAAGGCCAGGGTAACGGAAGGAACGGCACGGCAAGGGGAAACAAGTCTAAGGCACGACACCGAACGCTAGGCAATGAACGGCAAGGCAAGGAAAGGGTAACGCATGGGAAAGCACGGTCAGGCGAGGCAAGGCTAAGGCATGACAACGCAAGGCTAGGCAATGCACGGAAAGCAAGCAAAGAGTAACGGAACGCAAGGAAGGCAAGGGAAAGCAAGGGAAGGCAAGGGTAACGGAAGGAACGGCACGGCAAGGGGTAACAAGGCTAAGGCTCGACAACGCAGGGCTAGGCAATGCACGGCAAGGCAAGGAAAGGGTAACGCAGGGGAAGGCACGGTCAGGTGAGGCAAGGATAAGGCACGACAATGCAAGGCTAGGCAATGCACGGCAAGGCAAGGAAAGAGTAACGGAAGGAAAGGAAGGCAAGGCAAAGCCAGGCAATCAAGTGTAACAAAAGGCACGCCACGCCAAGGGGAAACAAGGCTAAGGCACGACAACGCACGGCTAGGCAATGCACGGCAAGGCAAGCAAAGGGTAACGCAAGGCAAGGCACGGTGAGGCTAGGGAAGGCTAATGCACGACAACGCAAGGCTAGGCAATGCACGACAATGCAAGGAAAGCTTAAAGCAAAGGAAGGCACCGTCAGGCGAGATAAGGCTAAGGCACGACAACGCAAGGCTAGGCAATGCAGGGAAGGGAAGCAAAGAGTAACGGAAGGTAAGGAAGGCAAGGAAAAGCAAGGAAAGGCAAGGGTAACGGAAGGAACTGCACGGCAAGGGGAAACAAGGCTAAGGCACGGCAACGCAGGCTGGGCAATGCACGGCAAGGCAAGGAAAGGGTAACGCATGGGAAAGCACGTTCAGGCGAGGCAAGGCTAAGGCACGACAACGCAAGGCCAGGCAATGCACGGAAGGCAAGCAAAGAGTAACGGAAGGTAAGGAAGGCAAGGGAAAGCAAAGAAAGGCAAGTGTAACGGAAGGAACTGCACGGCAAGGAGAAACAAGGCTAAGGCACGACAACGCACGGCTAGGCAATGCACGGCAAGGCAAGCAAAGGGTAACGCAAGGAAAGGCACGGTGAGGCTAGGCAAGGCTAATGCATGAAAACGCAAGGCTAGGCGATGCACGACAATGCAAGGAAAGCTTAAAGCAAAGGAAGGCAAGGTCAGGCGAGATAAGGCTAAGGCACGACAACGCAAGGCTAGGAAATTCAGGGAAGGCAAGCAAAGAGTAACGGAATGTAAGCTAGGCAAGGAAAATGAAGGAAAGGCCAGGGTAACGGAAGGAACGGCACGGCAAGGGGAAACAAGTCTAAGGCACGACACCGAACGCTAGGCAATGAACGGCAAGGCAAGGAAAGGGTAACGCATGGGAAAGCACGGTCAGGCGAGGCAAGGATAAAGCACGACAATGCAAGGCTACACAATGCACGGCAAGGCAAGGAAAGAGTAACGGAAGGATCGGAAGGCAAGGCAAAGCCAGGCAAGGCAAGTGCAACAAAAGGCACGCCACGGCAAGGGGAAACAAGGCTAAGGCACGAAAACGCACGGCAAGGCAATGCACGGCAAGGCAAGGAAAGGGTAACTCAAGGCAAGGCACGGTGAGGCTAGGCAAGGCTAATGCACGACAACGCAAGGCTAGGCAATGCACGACAATGCAAGGAAAGCTTAAAGCAAAGGAAGGCACGGTCAGGCGAGATAAGGCTAAGGCACGACAACGCAAGGCTAGGCAATGCAGGGAAGGGAAGCAAAGAGAAACGGAAGGTAAGCAAGGCAAGGAAAAGCAAGGAAAGGCAAGGGTAACAGAAGGAACTGCACGGCAAGGGGAAACAAGGCTAAGGCACGGCAACGCAGGCTGGGCAATGCACGGCAAGGCAAGGAGAGGGTAACGCATGGAAAAGCACGTTCAGGCGAGGCAACGCTAAGGCACGACAACGCAAGGCTAGGCAATGCACGGAAGGCAAGCAAAGAGTAACGGAAGGTAAGGAAGGCAAGGGAAAGCAAAGAAAGGCAAGTGTAACGGAAGGAACGGCACGGCAAGGGGAAACAAGGCTAAGGCACGACAACGCACGGCTAGGCAATGCACGGCAAGGCAAGCAAAGGGTAACGCAAGGAAAGGCACGGTGAGGCTAGGCAAGGCTAATGCATGAAAACGCAAGGCTAGGCGATGCACGACAATGCAAGGAAAGCTTAAAGCAGAGGAAGGCAAGGTCAGGCGAGATAAGGATAAGGCACGACAACGCAAGGCTAGGAAATTCAGGGAAGGCAAGCAAAGAGTAACGGAAGGTAAGCTAGGCAAGGAAAAGGAAGGAAAGGCCAGGGTAACGGAAGAAACGGCACGGCAAGGGGAAACAAGTCTAAGGCACGACACCGAACGCTAGGCAATGAACGGCAAGGCAAGGAAAGGGTAACGCATTTGAAAGCACGGTCAAGCGAGGCAACGCTAAGGCACGAAAACGCAAAGCTAGGCAACGCACGGAAGGCAAGCAAAGAGTAACGGAAGGTAAGGAAGGCAAGGGAAAGCAGGGAAAGGCAAGTGTAACGGAAGGAACGGCACGGCAAGGGGAAACAAGGCTAAGGCACGACAACGCACGGCTAGGCAATGCACGGCAAGGCAAGGAAAGGGTAACGCATGGGAAAGCACGGTCAGGCGAGGCAAGGATAAGGCACGACAATGCAAGGCTACGCAATGCACGGCAAGGCAAGGAAAGAGTAACGGAAGGAAAGGAAGGCAAGGCAAAGCCAGGCAAGGCAAGTGCAACAAAAGGCACGCCACGGCAAGGGGAAACAAGGCTAAGGCACGACAACGCACGGCTTGGCAATGCACGGCAAGGCAAGGAAAGGGGAACGCAAGGCAAGGCACGGTGAGGCTAGGCAAGGCTAATGCACGACAACGCAAGGCTAGGCAATGCACGACAATGCAAGGAAAGCTTAAAGCAAAGGAAGGCACGGTCAGGCGAGATAAGGCTAAGGCACGACAACGCAAGGCTAGGCAATGCAGGGAAGGGAAGCAAAGAGCAACGGAAGGTAAGCAAGGCAAGGAAAAGCAAGGAAAGGCAAGGGTAACCGAAGGAATGGCACGGCAAGGGGAAACAAGTCTAAGGCACGACACCGAACGCTAGGCAATGAACGGCAAGGCAAGGAAAGGGTAACGCATTTGAAAGCACGGTCAGGCGAGGCAACGCTAAGGCACGACAACGCAAGGCTAGGCAATGCACGGAAGGCAAGCAAAGAGTAACGGAAGGTAAGGAAGGCAAGGGAAAGCGGGGAAATGCAAGTGTAACGGAAGGAACGGCACGGCAAGGAGAAACAAGGCTAAGGCACGACAACGCACGGCTAGGCAATGCACGGCAAGGCAAGGAAAGGGTAACGCATGGGAAAGCACGGTCAGGCGAGTCAAGGATAAGGCACGACAATGCAAGTCTACGCAATGCACGGCAAGGCAAGGAAAGAGTAACGGAAGGAAAGGAAGGCAAGGCAAAGCCAGGCAAGGCAAGTGTAACAAAAGGCACGCCACGGCAAGGGGAAACAAGGCTAAGGCACGACAACGCACGGCTAGGCAATGCACGGCAAGGCAAGGAAAGGGTAACGCAAGGGAAGACACGGTGAGGCTAGGCAAGGCTAATGCACGACAACGCAAGGCTAGGCAATGCACGACAATGCAAGGAAAGCTTAAAGCAAAGGAAGGCAAGGTCAGGCGAGATAAGGCTAAGGCACGACAACGCAAGGCTAGGAAATTCAGGGAAGGCAAGCAAAGAGTAACGGAATGTAAGCTAGGCAAGGAAAAGGAAGGAAAGACCAGGGTAACGGAAGGAACGGCACGGCAAGGGGAAACAAGTCTAAGGCACGACACCGAACGCTAGGCAATGAACGGTAAGGCAAGGAAAGGGTAACGCATGGGAAAGCACGGTCAGGCGAGGCAAGGATAAAGCACGACAATGCAAGGCTACGCAATGCACGGCAAGGCAAGGAAAGAGTAACGGAAGGAAAGGAAGGCAAGGCAAAACCAGGCAAGGCAAGTGCAACAAAAGGCACGCCACGGCAAGGGGAAACAAGGCTAAGGCACGAAAACTCACGGCAAGGCAATGCACGGCAAGGCAAGGAAAGGGTAACGCAAGGCAAGGCACGGTGAGGCTAGGCAAGGCTAATGCACGACAACGCAAGGCTAGGCAATGCACGACAATGCAAGGAAAGCTTAAAGCAAAGGAAGGCACGGTCAGGCGAGATAAGGCTAAGGCACGACAACGGAAGGCTAGGCAATGCAGGGAAGGGAAGCAAAGACAAACGAAAGGTAAGCAAGGCAAGGAAAAGCAAGGAAAGGCAAGGGTAACAGAAGGAACTGCACGGCAAGGGGAAACAAGGCTAAGGCACGGCAACGCAGGCTGGGCAATGCACGGCAAGGCAAGGAGAGGGTAACGCATGGAAAAGCACGTTCAGGCGAGGCAAGGCTAAGGCACGACAACGCAAGGCTAGGCAATGCACGGAAGGCAAGCAAAGAGTAACGGAAGGTAAGGAAGGCAAGGGAAAGCAAAGAAAAGCAAGTGTAACGGAAGGAACGGCACGGCAAGGGGAAACAAGACTAAGGCACGACAACGCACGGCTAGGCAATGCAGGGCAAGGCAAGCAAAGGGTAACGCAAGGCAAGGCACGGTGAGGCTAGGCAAGGCTAAGGCACGAAAACGCAAGGCTTGTCAATGCACGACAATGCAAGGAAAGCTTAAAGCAAAGGAAGGCAAGGTCAGGCCAGATAAGGCAAAGGCACGACAACTCAAGGCTAGGCAATTCAGGGAATGCAAGCAAAGAGTAACGGAAGGTAAGCAAGGCAAGGAAAAGCAAGGAAAGGCAAGGGTAACGGAAGGAACGGCACGGCAAGGGGAAACAAGGCTAAGGCACGGCAACGTAGGCTAGGCAATGCACGGCAAGGCAAGGAAAGGGTACCGCATGGGAAAGCACGTTCAGGCGAGGCAAGGCTAAGGCACGACAACGCAAGGCTAGGCAATGCACGGAAGGCAAGCAAAGAGTAACGGAAGGTAAGGAAGGCAAGGGAAAGCAAAGAAAGGCAAGTGTAACGGAAGGAACGGCACGGCAAGGGGAAACAAGGCTAAGGCACGACAACGCACGGCTAGGCAATGCACGGCAAGGCAAGCAAAGGGTAACGAAAGGAAAGGCACGGTGAGGCTAGGCAAGGCTAATGCATGAAAACGCAAGGCTAGGCGATGCACGACAATGGAAGGAAAGCTTAAAGCAAAGGAAGGCATGGTCAGGCGAGATAAGGCTAAGGCACGACAACGCAAGGCTAGGAAATTCAGGGAAGGCAAGCAAAGAGTAACGGAAGGTAAGCTAGGCAAGGAAAAGGAAGGAAAGGCCAGGGTAACGGAAGGAACGGCACGGCAAGGGGAAACAAGTCTAATGCACGACACCGAACGCTAGGCAATGAACGGCAAGGCAAGGAAAGGGTAACGCATTTGAAAGCACGGTCAGGCGAGGCAACGCTAAGGCACGACAACGCAAGGCTAGGCAAGGCACGGTAACGGAAGGTAAGGAAGGCAAGGGAAAGCAGGAAAGAGTAACGGAAGGGGAAACAAGGAAGGCAACGGCTAGGCAAAGCAAGGCAAGGAAAGGCAAGTGATAAGGCAACAATGCAAGGCAATGCACGGCAAGGCACGGCAAGGCAAAGCCAGGCAAGGAAACAAGGCAAGGCAAGGGGAAACAAGGCTAAGGCACGACAACGCACGGCTAGGCAATGCACGGCAAGGCAAGGAAAGGGTAACGCAAGGCAAGGCACGGTGAGGCTAGGCAAGGCTAATGCACGACAACGCAAGGCTAGGCAATGCACGACAATGCAAGGAAAGCTTAAAGCAAAGGAAGGCACGGTCAGGCGAGATAAGGCTAAGGCACGACAACGCAAGGCTAGGCAATGCAGGGAAGGGAAGCAAAGAGCAACGGAAGGTAAGCAAGGCAAGGAAAAGCAAGGAAAGGCAAGGGTAACCGAAGGAACGGCACGGCAAGGGGAAACAAGTCTAAGGCACGACACCGAACGCTAGGCAATGAACGGCAAGGCAATGAAAGGGTAACGCATTTGAAAGCACGGTCAGGCGAGGCAACGCTAAGGCACGACTACGCAAGGCTAGGCAATGCACGGAAGGCAAGCAAAGAGTAACGGAAGGCAAGGAATGCAAGGGAAAGCAGGGAAATGCAAGGGTAACGAAAGGAACGGCACGGCAAGGAGAAACAAGGCTAAGGCACGACAACGCACGGCTAGGCAATGCACGGCAAGGCAAGGAAAGGGTAACGCATGTGAAAGCACGGTCAGGCGAGGCAAGGATAAGGCACGACAATGCAAGTCTACGCAATGCACGGCAAGGCAAGGAAAGAGTAACGGAAGGAAAGGAAGGCAAGGCAAAGCCAGGCAAGGCAAGTGTAACAAAAGGCACGCCACGGCAAGGGGAAACAAGGCTAAGGCACGACAACGCACGGCTAGGCAATGCACGGCAAGGCAAGGAAAGGGTAACGCAAGGGAAGGCACGGTGAGGCTAGGCAAGGCTAATGCACGACAACGCAAGGCTAGGCAATGCACGACAATGCAAGGAAAGCTTAAAGCAAAGGAAGGCAAGGTCAGGCGAGATAAGGCTAAGGCACGACAACGCAAGGCTAGGCAATGCAGGGAAGGCAAGCAAAGAGTAACGGAAGGTAAGGAAGGCAAGGAAAAGCAAGGAAAGGCAAGGGTAACGGAAGGAACGGCACGGCAAGGGGAAACAAGGCTAAGGCACGACAACGCACGGCTAGGCAATGCACGGCAAGGCAAGGAAAGGGTAACGCATGTGAAAGCACGGTCAGGCGAGGCAAGGCTAAGGCACGACAATGCAAGGCTAGGCAATGCACGGCAAGGCAAGGAAAGAGTAACGGAAGGAAAGGAAGGCAAGGCAAAGCCAGGCAAGGCAAGTGTAACAAAAGGCACGGCACGGCAAGGGGAAACAAGGCTAAGGCACGACAACACACGGCTAGGCAATGCACGGCAAGGCAATGCACGGCAAGGCAAGGCTAGCAATGCACGGCAAAAGGGTAACGCAAGTGAACAAAAGGCACGCCACGCAAGGGGAAACAAGGCTAAGGCACGACAACGCACGGCTAGGGAAAGGCACGGTGAGGCTAGGCAAGGCTAATGCACGACAACGCAAGGCTAGGCAATGCACGACAATGCAAGGAAAGCTTAAAGCAAAGGAAGGCAAGGTCAGGCGAGATAAGGCTAAGGCACGACAACGCAAGGCTAGGAAATTCAGGGAAGGCAAGCAAAGAGTAACGGAATGTAAGCTAGGCAAGGAAAAGGAAGGAAAGACCAGGGTAACGGAAGGAACGGCACGGCAAGGGGAAACAAGTCTAAGGCACGACACCGAACGCTAGGCAATGAACTGTAAGGCAAGGAAAGGGTAACGCATGGGAAAGCACGGTCAGGCGAGGCAAGGATAAAGCACGACAATGCAAGGCTACGCAATGCACGGCAAGGCAAGGAAAGAGTAACGGAAGGAAAGGAAGGCAAGGCAAAACCAGGCAAGGCAAGTGCAACAAAAGGCACGCCACGGCAAGGGGAAACAAGGCTAAGGCACGAAAACTCACGGCAAGGCAATGCACGGCAAGGCAAGGAAAGGGTAACGCAAGGCAAGGCACGGTGAGGCTAGGCAAGGCTAATGCACGACAACGCAAGGCTAGGCAATGCACGACAATGCAAGGAAAGCTTAAAGCAAAGGAAGGCACGGTCAGGCGAGATAAGGCTAAGGCACGACAACGGAAGGCTAGGCAATGCAGGGAAGGGAAGCAAAGACAAACGAAAGGTAAGCAAGGCAAGGAAAAGCAAGGAAAGGCAAGGGTAACAGAAGGAACTGCACGGCAAGGGGAAACAAGGCTAAGGCACGGCAACGCAGGCTGGGCAATGCACGGCAAGGCAAGGAGAGGGTAACGCATGGAAAAGCACGTTCAGGCGAGGCAAGGCTAAGGCACGACAACGCAAGGCTAGGCAATGCACGGAAGGCAAGCAAAGAGTAACGGAAGGTAAGGAAGGCAAGGGAAAGCAAAGAAAAGCAAGTGTAACGGAAGGAACGGCACGGCAAGGGGAAACAAGACTAAGGCACGACAACGCACGGCTAGGCAATGCAGGGCAAGGCAAGCAAAGGGTAATGCAAGGCAAGGCACGGTGAGGCTAGGCAAGGCTAAGGCACGAAAACGCAAGGCTTGTCAATGCACGACAATGCAAGGAAAGCTTAAAGCAAAGGAAGGCAAGGTCAGGCCAGATAAGGCAAAGGCACGACAACTCAAGGCTAGGCAATTCAGGGAATGCAAGCAAAGAGTAAC
Source organism: Macrotis lagotis (assembly GCF_037893015.1). NCBI lineage: Eukaryota > Metazoa > Chordata > Mammalia > Peramelemorphia > Peramelidae > Macrotis > Macrotis lagotis. The sequence goes on from NW_027422321.1 coordinate 26,546, forward strand.
GGAAGGTAAGCAAGGCAAGGAAAAGCAAGGAAAGGCAAGGGTAACGGAAGGAACGGCACGGCAAGGGGAAACAAGGCTAAGGCACGGCAACGTAGGCTAGGCAATGCACGGCAAGGCAAGGAAAGGGTACCCCATGGGAAAGCACGTTCAGGCGAGGCAAGGCTAAGGCACGACAACGCAAGGCTAGGCAATGCACGGAAGGCAAGCAAAGAGTAACGGAAGGTAAGGAAGGCAAGGGAAAGCAAAGAAAGGCAAGTGTAACGGAAGGAACGGCACGGCAAGGGGAAACAAGGCTAAGGCACGACAACGCACGGCTAGGCAATGCACGGCAAGGCAAGCAAAGGGTAACGAAAGGAAAGGCACGGTGAGGCTAGGCAAGGCTAATGCATGAAAACGCAAGGCTAGGCGATGCACGACAATGGAAGGAAAGCTTAAAGCAAAGGAAGGCATGGTCAGGCGAGATAAGGCTAAGGCACGACAACGCAAGGCTAGGAAATTCAGGGAAGGCAAGCAAAGAGTAACGGAAGGTAAGCTAGGCAAGGAAACGGAAGGAAAGGCCAGGGTAACGGAAGGAACGGCACGGCAAGGGGAAACAAGTCTAAGGCACGACACCGAACGCTAGGCAATGAACGGCAAGGCAAGGAAAGGGTAACGCATTTGAAAGCACGGTCAGGCGAGGCAACGCTAAGGCACGACAACGCAAGGCTAGGCAACGCACGGAAGGCAAGCAAAGAGTAACGGAAGGTAAGGAAGGCAAGGGAAAGCAGGGAAAGGCAAGTGTAACGGAAGGAACGGCACGGCAAGGGGAAACAAGGCTAAGGCACGACAACGCACGGCTAGGCAATGCACGGCAAGGCAAGGAAAGGGTAACGCATGGGAAAGCACGGTCAGGCGAGGGAAGGATAAGGCACGACAATGCAAGGCTACGCAATGCACGGCAAGGCAAGGAAAGAGTAACGGAAGGAAAGGAAGGCAAGGCAAAGCCAGGCAAGGCAAGTGCAACAAAAGGCACGCCACGGCAAGGGGAAACAAGGCTAAGGCACGACAACGCACGGCTAGGCAATGCACGGCAAGGCAAGGAAAGGGGAACGCAAGGCAAGGCACGGTGAGGCTAGGCAAGGCTAATGCACGACAACGCAAGGCTAGGCAATGCACGACAATGCAAGGAAAGCTTAAAGCAAAGGAAGGCACGGTCAGGCGAGATAAGGCTAAGGCACGACAACGCAAGGCTAGGCAATGCAGGGAAGGGAAGCAAAGAGCAACGGAAGGTAAGCAAGGCAAGGAAAAGCAAGGAAAGGCAAGGGTAACCGAAGGAACGGCACGGCAAGGGGAAACAAGTCTAAGGCACGACACCGAACGCTAGGCAATGAACGGCAAGGCAATGAAAGGGTAACGCATTTGAAAGCACGGTCAGGCGAGGCAACGCTAAGGCACGACAACGCAAGGCTAGGCAATGCACGGAAGGCAAGCAAAGAGTAACGGAAGGTAAGGAAGGAAAGGGAAAGCAGGGAAATGCAAGTGTAACGGAAGGAACGGCACGGCAAGGAGAAACAAGGCTAAGGCACGACAACGCACGGCTAGGCAATGCACGGCAAGGCAAGGAAAGGGTAACGCATGTGAAAGCACGGTCAGGCGAGGCAAGGATAAGGCACGACAATGCAAGTCTACGCAATGCACGGCAAGGCAAGGAAAGAGTAACGGAAGGAAAGGAAGGCAAGGCAAAGCCAGGCAAGGCAAGTGTAACAAAAGGCACGCCACGGCAAGGGGAAACAAGGCTAAGGCACGGCAACGCAGACTAGGCAATGCACGGCAAGGCAAGCAAAGGGTAACGCAAGGCAAGGCACGGTGAGGCTAGGCAAGGCTAATGCACGACAACGCAAGGCTAGGCAATGCACGACAATGCAAGGAAAGCTTAAAGCAAAGGAAGGCACGGTCAGGCGAGATAAGGCTAAGGCACGACAACGCAAGGCTAGGCAATGCAGGGAAGGGAAGCAAAGAGTAACGGAAGGTAAGGAAGGCAAGGAAAAGCAAGGAAAGGCAAGGGTAACGGAAGGAACTGCACGGCAAGGGGAAACAAGGCTAAGGCACGGCAACGCAGGCTAGGCAATGCACGGCAAGGCAAGGAAAGGGTAACGCATGGGAAAGCACGTTCAGGCGAGGCAAGGCTAAGGCACGACAACGCAAGGCTAGGCAATGCACGGAAGGCAAGCAAAGAGTAACGGAAGGTAAGGAAGGCAAGGGAAAGCAAAGAAAGGCAAGTGTAACGGAAGGAACTGCACCACAAGGAGAAACAAGGCTAAGGCACGACAACGCACGGCTAGGCAATGCACGGCAAGGCAAGCAAAGGGTAACGCAAGGCAAGGCACGGTGAGGCTAGGCAAGGCTAATGCACGAAAACGCAAGGCTAGGCAATGCACGACAATTCAAGGAAAGCTTAAAGCAAAGGAAGGCAAGGTCAGGCGAGATAAGGCAAAGGCACGACAACGCAAGGCTAGGCAATTCAGGGAAGGCATGCAAAGAGTAACGGAAGGTAAGCAAGACAAGGAAAAGCAAGGAAAGGCAAGGGTAACCGAAGGAATGGCACGGCAAGGGGAAACAAGTCTAAGGCACGACACCGAACGCTAGGCATTGAACGGCAAGGGAAGGAAAGGGTTACGCATGGGAAAGCACGGTCAGGCGAGGCAAGGCTAAGGCACGACAACGCAAGGCTAGGCAATGCACGGCAAGGCAAGGAAAGAGTAACGGAAGGAAAGGAAGGCAAGGCAAAGCCAGGCAAGCAAGTGTAACAAAAGGCACGCCACGGCAAGGGGAAGCAAGGCTAAGGCACGACAACGCACGGCTAGGCAATGCACGGCAAGGCAAGCAAAGGGTAACGCAAGGAAAGGCACGGTGAGGCTAGGCAAGGCTAATGCATGAAAACGCAAGGCTAGGCGATGCACGACAATGCAAGGAAAGCTTAAAGCAAAGGAAGGCAAGGTCAGGCGAGATAAGGCTAAGGCACGACAACGCAAGGCTAGGAAATTCAGGGAAGGCAAGCAAAGAGTAACGGAATGTAAGCTAGGCAAGGAAAAGGAAGGAAAGGCCAGGGTAACGGAAGGAACGGCACGGCAAGGGGAAACAAGTCTAAGGCACGACACCGAACGCTAGGCAATGAACGGCAAGGCAAGGAAAGGGTAACGCATGGGAAAGCACGGTCAGGCGAGGCAAGGATAAAGCACGACAACGCAAGGCTAGGCAATGCACGACAATGCAAGGAAAGCTTAAAGCAAAGGAAGGCACGGTCAGGCGAGATAAGGCTAAGGCACGACAACGCAAGGCTAGGCAATTCAGGGAATGCAAGCAAAGAGTAACGGAAGGTAAGCAAGGCAAGGAAAAGCAAGGAAAGGCAAGGGTAACAGAAGGAACTGCACGGCAAGGGGAAACAAGGCTAAGGCACGGCAACGCAGGCTGGGCAATGCACGGCAAGGCAAGGAGAGGGTAACGCATGTAAAAGCACGTTCAGGCGAGGCAAGGCTAAGGCACGACAACGCAAGGCTAGGCAATGCACGGAAGGCAAGCAAAGAGTAACGGAAAGTAAGGAAGGCAAGGGAAAGCAAAGAAAAGCAAGTGTAACGGAAGGAACGGCACGGCAAGGGGAAACAAGACTAAGGCACGACAACGCACGGCTAGGCAATGCAGGGCAAGGCAAGCAAAGGGTAACGCAAGGAAAGGCACGGTGAGGCTAGGCAAGGCTAATGCACGAAAACGCAAGGCTAGGCAATGCACGACAATGCAAGGAAAGCTTAAAGCAAAGGAAGGCAAGGTCAGGCCAGATAAGGCAAAGGCACGACAACGCAAGGCTAGGCAATTCAGGGAATGCAAGCAAAGAGTAACGGAAGGTAAGCAAGGAAAGGAAAAGCAAGGAAAGGCAAGGGTAACGGAGGGAACGGCACGGCAAGGGGAAACAAGGCTAAGGCACGGCAACGTAGGCTAGGCAATACACGGCAAGGCAAGGAAAGGGTACCGCATGGGAAAGCACGTTCAGGCGAGGCAAGGCTAAGGCACGACAACGCAAGGCTAGGCAATGCACGGAAGGCAAGCAAAGAGTAACGGAAGGTAAGGAAGGCAAGGGAAAGCAAAGAAAGGCAAGTGTAACGGAAGGAACGGCACGGCAAGGGGAAACAAGGCTAAGGCACGACAACGCACGGCTAGGCAATGCACGGCAAGGCAAGCAAAGGGTAACGCAAGGAAAGGCACGGTGAGGCGAGGAAAGGATAAGGCACGACAATGCAAGGCTAGGCAATGCACGGCAAGGCAAGGAAAGAGTAACGGAAGGAAAGGAAGGCAAGGCAAAGCCAGGCAAGGCAAGTGTAACAAAAGGCACGTCACGGCAAGGGGAAACAAGGCTAAGGCACGACAACGCACGGCTAGGCAATGCACGGCAAGGCAAGGAAAGGGTAACGCAAGGCAAGGCACGGTGTTGCTAGGCAAGGCTAATGCACGACAACGCAAGGCTAGGCAATGCACGACAATGCAAGGAAAGCTTAAAGCAAAGGAAGGCACGGTCAGGCGAGATAAGGCTAAGGCACGACAACGCAAGGCTAGGCAATGCAGGGAAGGGAAGCAAAGAGTAACGGAAGGTAAGCAAGCCAAGGAAAAGCAAGGAAAGGCAAGGGTAACGGAAGGAACGGCACGTCAAGGGGAAACAAGGCTAAGGCACGGCAACGCAGACTAGGCAATGAACGGCAAGGCAAGGAAAGGGTAACGCATTTGAAAGCACGGTCAGGCGAGGCAACGCTAAGGCACGACAACGCAAGGCTAGGCAACGCACGGAAGGCAAGCAAAGAGTAACGGAAGGTAAGGAAGGCAAGGGAAAGCAAAGAAAAGCAAGTGTAACGGAAGGAACGGCACGGCAAGGGGAAACAAGGCTAAGGCACGAAAAAGCACGGCTAGGCAATGCAGGGCAAGGCAAGGAAAGGGTAACGCAAGGCAAGGCACGGTGAGGCTAGGCAAGGCTAATGCACGAAAACGCAAGGCTAGGCAATGCACGACAATGCAAGGAAAGCTTAAAGCAAAGGAAGGCAAGGTCAGGCCAGATAAGGCAAAGGCACGACAACGCAAGGCTAGGCAATTCATGGAATGCAAGCAAAGAGTAACGGAAGGTAAGCAAGGCAAGGTAAAGCAAGGAAAGGCAAGGGTAACGGAAGGAACTGCACGGCAAGGGGAAACAAGGCTAAGGCACGGCAACGCAGGCTGGGCAATGCACGGCAAGGCAAGGAAAGCGTAACGCATGGAAAAGCACGTTCAGGCGAGGCAAGGCTAAGGCACGACAACGCAAGGCTAGGCAATGCACGGAAGGCCAGCAAAGGGTACCGCATGGGAAAGCACGTTCAGGCGAGGCAAGGCTAAGGCACGACAACGCAAGGCTACGCAATGCACGGCAAGGCAAGGAAAGAGTAACGGAAGGAAAGGAAGGCAAGGCAAAGCCAGGCAAGGCAAGTGTAACAAAAGGCACGCCACGGCAAGGGGAAACAAGGATAAGGCACGACAACGCACGGCTAGGCAATGCACGGCAAGGCAAGGAAAGGGGAACGCAAGGCAAGACACGGTGAGGCTAGGCAAGGCTAATACACGACAACGCAAGGCTAGGCAATGCACGACAATGCAAGGAAAGCTTAAAGCAAAGGAAGGCACGGTCAGGCGAGATACGGCTAAGGCACGACAACGCAAGGCTAGGCAATGCAGGGAAGGGAAGCAAAGAGGAACGGAAGGTAAGCAAGGCAAGGAAAAGCAAGGAAAGGCAAGGGTAACGGAAGGAATTGCACGGCAAGGGGAAACAAGGCTAAGGCACGGCAACGCAGGCTGGGCAATGCACGGCAAGGCAAGGAAAGGGTAACGCATGGAAAAGCACGTTCAGGCGAGGCAAGGCTAAGGCACTGCAACGCAAGGCTAGGCAATGCACGGAAGGCAAGCAAAGAGTAACGGAAGGTAAGGAAGGCAAGGGAAAGCAAAGAAAAGCAAGTGTAACGGAAGGAACGGCACGGCAAGGGGAAACAAGGCTAAGGCACGGCAACGTAGGCTAGGCAATGCACTGCAAGGCAAGCAAAGGGTAACGCAAGGAAAGGCACGGTGAGGCTAGGCAAGGCTAATGCATGAAAACGCAAGGCTAGGCGATGCACGACAATGCAAGGAAAGCTTAAAGCAAAGGAAGGCAAGGTCAGGCGAGATAAGGCTAAGGCACGACAACGCAAGGCTAGGAAATTCAGGGAAGGCAAGCAAAGAGTAACGGAAGGTAAGCTAGGCAAGGAAAAGGAAGGAAAGGCCAGGGTAACGGAAGGAACGGCACGGCAAGGGGAAACAAGTCTAAGGCACGACACCGAACGCTAGGCAATGAACGGCAAGGCAAGGAAAGGGTAACGCATTTGAAAGCACGGTCAGGCGAGGCAACGCTAAGGCACGACAACGCAAGGCTAGGCAATGCAGGGAAGGCAAGCAAAGAGTAACGGAAGGTAAGGAAGGCAAGGGAAAGCAAGGAAAGGCAAGGGTAACGGAAGGAACGGCACGGCAAGGGGAAACAAGGCTAAGGCACGACAACGCACGCTAGGCAATGCACGGCAAGGCAAGGAAAGGGTAACGCAGGGGAAGGCACGGTCAGGTGAGGCAAGGATAAGGCACGACAATGCAAGGCTTGGCAATGCACGGCAAGGCAACGAAAGAGTAACGGAAGGAAAGGAAGGCAAGGCAAAGCCAGGCAAGCAAGTGTAACAAAAGGCACGCCACGGCAAGGGGAAACAAGGCTAAGGCACGACAACGCACGGCTAGGCAATGCACGGCAAGGCAAGCAAAGGGTAACGGAAGGAAAGGCACGGTGAGGCTAGGCAAGGCTAATGCATGAAAACGCAAGGTTAGGCGATGCACGACAATGCAAGGAAAGCTTAAAGCAAAGGAAGGCAAGGTCAGGCGAGATAAGGCTAAGGCACGACAACGCAAGGCTAGGAAATTCAGGTAAGGCAAGCAAAGAGTAACGGAAGGTAAGCTAGGCAAGGAAAAGGAAGGAAAGGCCAGGGTAACGGAAGGAACGGCACGGCAAGGGGAAACAAGTCTAAGGCACGACACCGAACGCTAGGCAATGAACGGCAAGGCAAGGAAAGGGTAACGCATTTGAAAGCACGGTCAGGCGAGGCAACGCTAAGGCACGACAACGCAAGGCTAGGCAACGCACGGAAGGCAAGCAAAGAGTAACGGAAGGTAAGGAAGGCAAGGGAAAGCAAAGAAAAGCAAGTGTAACGGAAGGAACGGCACGGCAAGGGGAAACAAGGCTAAGGCACGACAACGCACGGCTACGCAATGCAGGGCAAGGCAAGGAAAGGGTAACGCAAGGCAAGGCACGCTCAGGCTAGGCAAGGCTAAGGCACGACAACGCAAGGCTAAGCAATGCACGACAATGCAAGGAAAGCTTAAAGCAAAGGAAGGCAAGGTCAGGCCAGATAAGGCAAAGGCACGACAACGCAAGGCTAGGCAATTCATGGAATGCAAGCAAAGACTAACGGAAGGTAAGCAAGGCAAGGAAAAGCAAGGAAAGGCAAGGGTAACGGAAGGAACGGCACGGCAAGGGGAAACAAGGCTAAGGCACGGCAAGGCAGGCTAGGCAATGCACGGCAAGGCAAGGAAACGGTAACGCATAGGAAAGCACGGTCAGGCGATGCAAGGATAAGGCACGACAATGCAAGGCTACGCAATGCACGGCAAGGCAAGGAAAGAGTAACGGAAAGAAAGGAAGGCAAGGCAAAGCCAGGCAAGGCAAGTGCAACAAAAGGCACGCCACGGCAAGGGGAAACAAGGTTAAGGCACGACAACGCACGGCTAGGCAATGCACGGCAAGGCAAGGAAAGGGTAACGCAAGGCAAGGCACGGTGAGGCTAGGTAAGGCTAATGCACGACAACGCAAGGCTAGGCAATGCACGACAATGCAAGGAAAGCTTAAAGCAAAGGAAGGCACGGTCAGGCGAGATAAGGCTAAGGCACGACAACGCAAGGCTAGGCAATGCAGGGAAGGGAAGGAAAGAGTAACGGAAGGTAAGCAAGGCAAGGTAAAGCAAGGAAAGGCAAGGGTAACGGAAGGAACTGCACGGCAAGGGGAAACAAGGCTAAGGCACGGCAACGCAGGCTGGGCAATGCACGGCAAGGCAAGGAAACGGTAACGCATGGAAAAGCACGTTCAGGCGAGGCAAGGCTAAGGCACGACAACGCAAGGCTAGGCAATGCACGGAAGGCAAGCAAAGAGTAACGGAAGGTAAGGAAGGCAAGGGAAAGCAAAGAAAAGCAAGTGTAACGGAAGGAACGGCACGGCAAGGGGAAACAAGGCTAAGGCACAGCAACGTAGGCTAGGCAATGCACTGCAAGGCAAGCAAAGGGTAACGCAAGTAAAGGCACGGTGAGGCTAGGCAAGGCTAATGCATGAAAACGCAAGGCTAGGCGATGCACGACAATGCAAGGAAAGCTTAAAGCAAAGGAAGGCAAGGTCAGGCGAGATAAGGCTAAGGCACGACAACGCAAGGCTAGGAAATTCAGGGAAGGCAAGCAAAGAGTAACGGAAGGTAAGCTAGGCAAGGAAAAGGAAGGAAAGGCCAGGGTAACGGAAGGAACGGCACGGCAAGGGGAAACAAGTCTAAGGCACGACACCGAACGCTAGGCAATGAACGGCAAGGCAAGGAAAGGGTAACGCATTTGAAAGCACGGTCAGGCGAGGCAACGCTAAGGCACGACAACGCAAGGCTAGGCAATGCAGGGAAGGCAAGCAAAGAGTAACGGAAGGTAAGGAAGGCAAGGGAAAGCAAGGAAAGGCAAGGGTAACGGAAGGAACGGCACGGCAAGGGGAAACAAGGCTAAGGCACGACAACGCACGCTAGGCAATGCACGGCAAGGCAAGGAAAGGGTAACGCAGGGGAAGGCACGGTCAGGTGAGGCAAGGATAAGGCACGACAATGCAAGGCTTGGCAATGCACGGCAAGGCAACGAAAGAGTAACGGAAGGAAAGGAAGGCAAGGCAAAGCCAGGCAAGCAAGTGTAACAAAAGGCACGCCACGGCAAGGGGAAACAAGGCTAAGGCACGACAACGCACGGCTAGGCAATGCACGGCAAGGCAAGCAAAGGGTAACGGAAGGAAAGGCACGGTGAGGCTAGGCAAGGCTAATGCATGAAAACGCAAGGTTAGGCGATGCACGACAATGCAAGGAAAGCTTAAAGCAAAGGAAGGCAAGGTCAGGCGAGATAAGGCTAATGCACGACAACGCAAGGCTAGGCAATGCAGGGAAGGGAAGCAAAGAGTAACGGAAGGTAAGCAAGGCAAGGAAAAGGAAGGAAAGGCCAGGGTAACGGAAGGAACGGCACGGCAAGGGGAAACAAGTCTAAGGCACGACACCGAACGCTAGGCAATGAACGGCAAGGCAAGGAAAGGGTAACGCATTTGAAAGCACGGTCAGGCGAGGCAACGCTAAGGCACGACAACGCAAGGCTAGGCAACGCACGGAAGGCAAGCAAAGAGTAACGGAAGGTAAGGAAGGCAAGGGAAAGCAAAGAAAAGCAAGTGTAACGGAAGGAACGGCACGGCAAGGGGAAACAAGGCTAAGGCACGACAAAGCACGGCTAGGCAATGCAGGGCAAGGCAAGGAAAGGGTAACGCAAGGCAAGGCACGGTGAGGCTAGGCAAGGCTAATGCACGAAAACGCAAGGCTAGGCAATGCACGACAATGCAAGGAAAGCTTAAAGCAAAGGAAGGCAAGGTCAGGCCAGATAAGGCAAAGGCACGACAACGCAAGGCTAGGCAATTCATGGAATGCAAGCAAAGAGTAACGGAAGGTAAGCAAGGCAAGGAAAAGCAAGGAAAGGCAAGGGTAACGGAAGGAACGGCACGGCAAGGGGAAACAAGGCTAAGGCACGGCAAGGCAGGCTAGGCAATGCACGGCAAGGCAAGGAAACGGTAACGCATGGGAAAGCACGGTCAGGCGATGCAAGGATAAGGCACGGCAATGCAAGGCTACGCAATGCACGGCAAGGCAAGGAAAGAGTAACGGAAAGAAAGGAAGGCAAGGCAAAGCCAGGCAAGGCAAGTGCAACAAAAGGCACGCCACGGCAAGGGGAAACAAGGCTAAGGCACGACAACGCACGGCTAGGCAATGCACGGCAAGGCAAGGAAAGGGTAACGCAAGGCAAGGCACGGTGAGGCTAGGTAAGGCTAATGCACGACAACGCAAGGCTAGGCAATGCACGACAATGCAAGGAAAGCTTAAAGCAAAGGAAGGCACGGTCAGGCGAGATAAGGCTAAGGCACGACAACGCAAGGCTAGGCAATGCAGGGAAGGGAAGCAAAGAGTAACGGAAGGTAAGCAAGGCAAGGTAAAGCAAGGAAAGGCAAGGGTAACGGAAGGAACTGCACGGCAAGGGGAAACAAGGCTAAGGCACGGCAACGCAGGCCGGGCAATGCACGGCAAGGCAAGGAAAGGGTAACGCATGGAAAAGCACGTTCAGGCGAGGCAAGGCTAAGGCACGACAACGCAGGCTAGGCAATGCAGGGAAGGCAAGCAAACAGTAACGGAAGGTAAGCAAGGCAAGGGAAAGCAAGGAAAGGCAAGTGTAACGGAAGGAACAGCACGGCAAGGGGAAACAAGGCTAAGGCACGACAACGCACGGCTAGGCAATGCACGGGAAGGCAAGCAAAGGGTACCGCATGGGAAAGCACGTTCAGGCGAGGCAAGGCTAAGGCACGACAACGCAAGGCTAGGCAATACACGGAAGGCAAGCAAAGAGTAACGGAATGTAAGGAAGGCAAGGGAAAGCAAAGAAAAGGAAGTGTAACGGAAGGAACGGCACGGCAAGGGGAAACAGGGCTAAGGCACGACAACGCACGGCTAGGCAATGCACGGCAAGGAAAGCAAAGGGTAACGCAAGGCAAGGCACGGTGATGCTAGGCAAGGCTAATGCACGAAAACGCAAGGCTAGGCAATGCACGACAATGCAAGGAAAGCTTAAAGCAAAGGAAGGCAAGGTCAGGCGAGATAAGGCTAAGGCACGACAACGCAAGGCTAGGAAATTCAGGGAAGGCAAGCAAAGAGTAACGGAAGGTAAGCTAGGCAAGGAAAAGGAAGGAAAGGCCAGGGTAACGGAAGGAACGGCACGGCAAGGGGAAACAAGTCTAAGGCACGACACCGAACGCTAGGCAATGAACGGCAAGGCAAGGAAAGGGTAACGCATTTGAAAGCACGGTCAGGCGAGGCAACGCTAAGGCACGACAACGCAAGGCTAGGCAACGCACGGAAGGCAAGCAAAGAGTAACGGAAGGTAAGGAAGGCAAGGGAAAGCAGGGAAAGGCAAGTGTAACGGAAGGAACGGCACGGCAAGGGGAAACAAGGCTAAGGCACGACAACGCACGGCTAGGCAATGCACGGCAAGGCAAGGAAAGGGTAACGCATGGGAAAGCACGGTCAGGCGAGGCAAGGATAAGGCACGACAATGCAAGGCTACGCAATGCACGGCAAGGCAAGGAAAGAGTAACGGAAGGAAAGGAAGGCAAGGCAAAGCCAGGCAAGGCAAGTGCAACAAAAGGCACGCCACGGCAAGGGGAAACAAGGCTAAGGCACGACAACGCACGGCTAGGCAATGCACGGCAAGGCAAGGAAAGGGGAACGCAAGGAAAGGCACGGTGAGGCTAGGCAAGGCTAATGCACGACAACGCAAGGCTAGGCAATGCACGACAATGCAAGGAAAGCTTAAAGCAAAGGAAGGCACGGTCAGGCGAGATAAGGCTAAGGCACGACAACGCAAGGCTAGGCAATGCAGGGAAGGGAAGCAAAGAGCAACGGAAGGTAAGCAAGGCAAGGAAAAGCAAGGAAAGGCAAGGGTAACCGAAGGAACGGCACGGCAAGGGGAAACAAGTCTAAGGCACGACACCGAACGCTAGGCAATGAACGGCAAGGCAAGGAAAGGGTAACGCATTTGAAAGCACGGTCAGGCGAGGCAACGCTAAGGCACGACAACGCAAGGCTAAGCAATGCACGGAGGGCAAGCAAAGAGTAACGGAAGGTAAGGAAGGCAAGGGAAAGCAGGGAAATGCAAGTGTAACGGAAGGAACGGCACGGCAAGGAGAAACAAGGCTAAGGCACGACAACGCACGGCTAGGCAATGCACGGCAAGGCAAGGAAAGGGTAACGCATGGGAAAGCACGGTCAGGCGAGGCAAGGATAAGGCACGACAATGCAAGTCTACGCAATGCACGGCAAGGCAAGGAAAGAGTAACGGAAGGAAAGGAAGGCAAGGCAAAGCCAGGCAAGGCAAGTGTAACAAAAGGCACGCCACGGCAAGGGGAAACAAGGCTAAGGCACGACAACGCACGGCTAGGCAATGCACGGCAAGGCAAGGAAAGGGTAACGCAAGGCAAGACACGGTGAGGCTAGGCAAGGCTAATGCACGACAACGCAAGGCTAGGCAATGCACGACAATGCAAGGAAAGCTTAAAGCAAAGGAAGGCAAGGTCAGGCCAGATAAGGCAAAGGCACGAAAACGCAAGGCTAGGCAATTCAGGGAAGGCAAGGAAAGAGTAACGGAAGGTAAGCAAGGCAAGGAAAAGCAAGGAAAGGCAAGGGTAACGGAAGGAACGGCACGGCAAGGGGAAACAAGGCAAAGGCACGGCAACGCAGGCTAGGCAATGCACGGCAAGGCAAGGAAAGGGTAACGCATGGGAAAGCACGGTCAGGCGAGGCAAGGCTAAGGCATGACAACGCAAGGCTAGGCAATGCACGGAAAGTAAGCAAAGAGTAACGGAACGCAAGGAAGGCAAGGGAAAGCAAGGGAAGGCAAGGGTAACGGAAGGAACGGCACGGCAAGGGGAAACAAGGCTAAGGCACGGCAACGTAGGCTAGGCAATGCACGGCAAGGCAAGCAAAGGGTAACGCAAGGAAAGGCACGGTGAGGCTAGGCAAGGCTAATGCATGAAAACGCAAGGCTAGGCGATGCACGACAATGCAAGGAAAGCTTAAAGCAAAGGAAGGCAAGGTCAGGCGAGATAAGGCTAAGGCACGACAACGCAAGGCCAGGAAATTCAGGGAAGGGAAGCAAAGAGTAACGGAAGGTGAGCTAGGCAAGGAAAAGGAAGGAAAGGCCAGGATAACGGAAGGAACGGCACGGCAAGGGGAAACAAGTCTAAGGCACGACACCGAACGCTAGGCAATGAACGGCAAGGCAAGGAAAGGGTAACGCATTTGAAAGCACGGTCAGGCGAGCCAACGCTAAGGCACGACAACGCAAGGCTAGGCAATGCACGGAAGGCAAGCAAAGAGTAACGGAAGGTAAGGAAGGCAAGGGAAAGCAGGGAAAGGCAAGTGTAACGGAAGGAACGGCACGGCAAGGGGAAACAAGGCTAAGGCACGGCAACGCAGGCCGGGCAATGCACGGCAAGGCAAGGAAAGGGTAACGCATGGAAAAGCACGTTCAGGCGAGGCAAGGCTAAGGCACGACAACGCAAGGCTAGGCAATGCACGGAAGGCAAGCAAAGAGTAACGGAAGGTAAGGAAGGCAAGGGAAAGCAAAGAAAAGCAAGTGTAACGGAAGGAACAGCACGGCAAGGGGAAACAAGGCTAAGGCACGACAACGCACGGGTAGGCAATGCAGGGCAAGGCAAGCAAAGGGTACCGCATGGGAAAGCACGTTCAGGCGAGGCAAGGCTAAGGCACGACAACGCAAGGCTAGGCAATACACGGAAGGCAAGCAAAGAGTAACGGAATGTAAGGAAGGCAAGGGAAAGCAAAGAAAAGGAAGTGTAACGGAAGGAACGGCACGGCAAGGGGAAACAAGGCTAAGGCACGACAACGCACGGCTAGGCAATGCACGGCAAGGAAAGCAAAGGGTAACGCAAGGCAAGGCACGGTGAGGCTAGGCAAGGCTAATGCACGAAAACGCAAGGCTAGGCAATGCACGACAATGCAAGGAAAGCTTAAAGCAAAGGAAGGCAAGGTCAGGCGAGATAAGGCTAAGGCACGACAACGCAAGGCTAGGAAATTCAGGGAAGGCAAGCAAAGAGTAACGGAAGGTAAGCTAGGCAAGGAAAAGGAAGGAAAGGCCAGGGTAACGGAAGGAACGGCACGGCAAGGGGAAACAAGTCTAAGGCACGACACCGAACGCTAGGCAATGAACGGCAAGGCAAGGAAAGGGTAACGCATTTGAAAGCACGGTCAGGCGAGGCAACGCTAAGGCACGACAACGCAAGGCTAGGCAACGCACGGAAGGCAAGCAAAGAGTAACGGAAGGTAAGGAAGGCAAGGGAAAGCAGGGAAAGGCAAGTGTAACGGAAGGAACGGCACGGCAAGGGGAAACAAGGCTAAGGCACGACAACGCACGGCTAGGCAATGCACGGCAAGGCAAGGAAAGGGTAACGCATGGGAAAGCACGGTCAGGCGAGGCAAGGATAAGGCACGACAATGCAAGGCTACGCAATGCACGGCAAGGCAAGGAAAGAGTAACGGAAGGAAAGGAAGGCAAGGCAAAGCCAGGCAAGGCAAGTGCAACAAAAGGCACGCCACGGCAAGGGGAAACAAGGCTAAGGCACGACAACGCACGGCTAGGCAATGCACGGCAAGGCAAGGAAAGGGGAACGCAAGGCAAGGCACGGTGAGGCTAGGCAAGGCTAATGCACGACAACGCAAGGCTAGGCAATGCACGACAATGCAAGGAAAGCTTAAAGCAAAGGAAGGCACGGTCAGGCGAGATAAGGCTAAGGCACGACAACGCAAGGCTAGGCAATGCAGGGAAGGGAAGCAAAGAGCAACGGAAGGTAAGCAAGGCAAGGAAAAGCAAGGAAAGGCAAGGGTAACCGAAGGAACGGCACGGCAAGGGGAAACAAGTCTAAGGCACGACACCGAACGCTAGGCAATGAACGGCAAGGCAAGGAAAGGGTAACGCATGGGAAAGCACGGTCAGGCGAGGCAAGGATAAGGCACGACAATGCAAGGCTACGCAATGCACGGCAAGGCAAGGAAAGAGTAACGGAAGGAAAGGAAGGCAAGGCAAAGCCAGGCAAGGCAAGTGTAACGGAAGGAACCGCACGGCAAGGGGAAACAAGGCTAAGGCACGACAACGCAAGGCTAGGCAATGCACGGAAGGCAAGGAAAGAGTAACGCAAGGCAAGACACGGTGAGGCTAGGCAAGGCTAATGCACGACAACGCAAGGCTAGGCAATGCACGACAATGCAAGGAAAGCTTAAAGCAAAGGAAGGCAAGGTCAGGCCAGATAAGGCAAAGGCACGAAAACGCAAGGCTAGGCAATTCAGGGAAGGCAAGGAAAGAGTAACGGAAGGTAAGCAAGGCAAGGAAAAGCAAGGAAAGGCAAGGGTAACGGAAGGAACGGCACGGCAAGGGGAAACAAGGCAAAGGCACGGCAACGCAGGCTAGGCAATGCACGGCAAGGCAAGGAAAGGGTAACGCATGGGAAAGCACGGTCAGGCGAGGCAAGGCTAAGGCATGACAACGCAAGGCTAGGCAATGCACGGAAAGTAAGCAAAGAGTAACGGAACGCAAGGAAGGCAAGGGAAAGCAAGGGAAGGCAAGGGTAACGGAAGGAACGGCACGGCAAGGGGAAACAAGGCTAAGGCACGGCAACGTAGGCTAGGCAATGCACGGCAAGGCAAGCAAAGGGTAACGCAAGGAAAGGCACGGTGAGGCTAGGCAAGGCTAATGCATGAAAACGCAAGGCTAGGCGATGCACGACAATGCAAGGAAAGCTTAAAGCAAAGGAAGGCAAGGTCAGGCGAGATAAGGCTAAGGCACGACAACGCAAGGCCAGGAAATTCAGGGAAGGCAAGCAAAGAGTAACGGAAGGTGAGCTAGGCAAGGAAAAGGAAGGAAAGGCCAGGGTAACGGAAGGAACGGCACGGCAAGGGGAAACAAGTCTAAGGCACGACACCGAACGCTAGGCAATGAACGGCAAGGCAAGGAAAGGGTAACGCATTTGAAAGCACGGTCAGGCGAGCCAACGCTAAGGCACGACAACGCAAGGCTAGGCAATGCACGGAAGGCAAGCAAAGAGTAACGGAAGGTAAGGAAGGCAAGGGAAAGCAGGGAAAGGCAAGTGTAACGGAAGTAACGGCACGGCAAGGGGAAACAAGGCTAAGGCACGGCAACGCAGGCCGGGCAATGCACGGCAAGGCAAGGAAAGGGTAACGCATGGAAAAGCACGTTCAGGCGAGGCAAGGCTAAGGCACGACAACGCAAGGCTAGGCAATGCACGGAAGGCAAGCAAAGAGTAACGGAAGGTAAGGAAGGCAAGGGAAAGCAAAGAAAAGCAAGTGTAACGGAAGGAACAGCACGGCAAGGGGAAACAAGGCTAAGGCACGACAACGCACGGGTAGGCAATGCAGGGCAAGGCAAGCAAAGGGTACCGCATGGGAAAGCACGTTCAGGCGAGGCAAGGCTAAGGCACGACAACGCAAGGCTAGGCAATACACGGAAGGCAAGCAAAGAGTAACGGAATGTAAGGAAGGCAAGGGAAAGCAAAGAAAAGGAAGTGTAACGGAAGGAACGGCACGGCAAGGGGAAACAAGGCTAAGGCACGACAACGCACGGCTAGGCAATGCACGGCAAGGAAAGCAAAGGGTAACGCAAGGCAAGGCACGGTGATGCTAGGCAAGGCTAATGCACGAAAACGCAAGGCTAGGCAATGCACGACAATGCAAGGAAAGCTTAAAGCAAAGGAAGGCAAGGTCAGGCGAGATAAGGCTAAGGCACGACAACGCAAGGCTAGGAAATTCAGGGAAGGCAAGCAAAGAGTAACGGAAGGTAAGCTAGGCAAGGAAAAGGAAGGAAAGGCCAGGGTAACGGAAGGAACGGCACGGCAAGGGGAAACAAGTCTAAGGCACGACACCGAACGCTAGGCAATGAACGGCAAGGCAAGGAAAGGGTAACGCATTTGAAAGCACGGTCAGGCGAGGCAACGCTAAGGCACGACAACGCAAGGCTAGGCAACGCACGGAAGGCAAGCAAAGAGTAACGGAAGGTAAGGAAGGCAAGGGAAAGCAGGGAAAGGCAAGTGTAACGGAAGGAACGGCACGGCAAGGGGAAACAAGTCTAAGGCACGACAACGCACGGCTAGGCAATGCACGGCAAGGCAAGGAAAGGGTAACGCATGGGAAAGCACGGTCAGGCGAGGCAAGGATAAGGCACGACAATGCAAGGCTACGCAATGCACGGCAAGGCAAGGAAAGAGTAACGGAAGGAAAGGAAGGCAAGGCAAAGCCAGGCAAGGCAAGTGCAACAAAAGGCACGCCACGGCAAGGGGAAACAAGGCTAAGGCACGACAACGCACGGCTAGGCAATGCACGGCAAGGCAAGGAAAGGGGAACGCAAGGCAAGGCACGGTGAGGCTAGGCAAGGCTAATGCACGACAACGCAAGGCTAGGCAATGCACGACAATGCAAGGAAAGCTTAAAGCAAAGGAAGGCACGGTCAGGCGAGATAAGGCTAAGGCACGACAACGCAAGGCTAGGCAATGCAGGGAAGGGAAGCAAAGAGCAACGGAAGGTAAGCAAGGCAAGGAAAAGCAAGGAAAGGCAAGGGTAACCGAAGGAACGGCACGGCAAGGGGAAACAAGTCTAAGGCACGACACCGAACGCTAGGCAATGAACGGCAAGGCAAGGAAAGGGTAACGCATTTGAAAGCACGGTCAGGCGAGGCAACGCTAAGGCACGACAACGCAAGGCTAAGCAATGCACGGAGGGCAAGCAAAGAGTAACGGAAGGTAAGGAAGGCAAGGGAAAGCAGGGAAATGCAAGTGTAACGGAAGGAACGGCACGGCAAGGAGAAACAAGGCTAAGGCACGACAACGCACGGCTAGGCAATGCACGGCAAGGCAAGGAAAGGGTAACGCATGGGAAAGCACGGTCAGGCGAGGCAAGGATAAGGCACGACAATGCAAGTCTACGCAATGCACGGCAAGGCAAGGAAAGAGTAACGGAAGGAAAGGAAGGCAAGGCAAAGCCAGGCAAGGCAAGTGTAACAAAAGGCACGCCACGGCAAGGGGAAACAAGGCTAAGGCACGACAACGCACGGCTAGGCAATGCACGGCAAGGCAAGGAAAGGGTAACGCAAGGCAAGACACGGTGAGGCTAGGCAAGGCTAATGCACGACAACGCAAGGCTAGGCAATGCACGACAATGCAAGGAAAGCTTAAAGCAAAGGAAGGCAAGGTCAGGCCAGATAAGGCAAAGGCACGAAAACGCAAGGCTAGGCAATTCAGGGAAGGCAAGGAAAGAGTAACGGAAGGTAAGCAAGGCAAGGAAAAGCAAGGAAAGGCAAGGGTAACGGAAGGAACGGCACGGCAAGGGGAAACAAGGCAAAGGCACGGCAACGCAGGCTAGGCAATGCACGGCAAGGCAAGGAAAGGGTAACGCATGGGAAAGCACGGTCAGGCGAGGCAAGGCTAAGGCATGACAACGCAAGGCTAGGCAATGCACGGAAAGTAAGCAAAGAGTAACGGAACGCAAGGAAGGCAAGGGAAAGCAAGGGAAGGCAAGGGTAACGGAAGGAACGGCACGGCAAGGGGAAACAAGGCTAAGGCACGGCAACGTAGGCTAGGCAATGCACGGCAAGGCAAGCAAAGGGTAACGCAAGGAAAGGCACGGTGAGGCTAGGCAAGGCTAATGCATGAAAACGCAAGGCTAGGCGATGCACGACAATGCAAGGAAAGCTTAAAGCAAAGGAAGGCAAGGTCAGGCGAGATAAGGCTAAGGCACGACAACGCAAGGCCAGGAAATTCAGGGAAGGCAAGCAAAGAGTAACGGAAGGTGAGCTAGGCAAGGAAAAGGAAGGAAAGGCCAGGGTAACGGAAGGAACGGCACGGCAAGGGGAAACAAGTCTAAGGCACGACACCGAACGCTAGGCAATGAACGGCAAGGCAAGGAAAGGGTAACGCATTTGAAAGCACGGTCAGGCGAGCCACCGCTAAGGCACGACAACGCAAGGCTAGGCAATGCACGGAAGGCAAGCAAAGAGTAACGGAAGGTAAGGAAGGCAAGGGAAAGCAGGGAAAGGCAAGTGTAACGGAAGGAACGGCACGGCAAGGGGAAACAAGGCTAAGGCACGACAACGCACGGCTAGGCAATGCACGGCAAGGCAAGGAAAGGGTAACGCATGGGAAAGCACGGTCAGGCGAGGCAAGGATAAGGCACGACAATGCAAGGCTAGGCAATGCACGGCAAGGCAAGGAAAGAGTAACGGAAGGAAAGGAAGGCAAGGCAAAGCCAGGCAAGGCAAGTGTAACAAAAGGCACGCCACGGCAAGGGGAAACAAGGCTAAGGCACGACAACGCACGGCTAGGTAATGCACGGCAAGGCAAGGAAAGGGTAACGGAAGGCAAGGCACGGTGTTGCTAGGCAAGGCTAATGCACGACAACGCAAGGCTAGGCAATGCACGACAATGCAAGGAAAGCTTAAAGCAAAGGAAGGCACGGTCAGGCGAGATAAGGCTAAGGCACGACAACGCAAGGCTAGGCAATGCAGGGAAGGGAAGCAAAGAGTAACGGAAGGTAAGCAAGCCAAGGAAAAGCAAGGAAAGGCAAGGGTAACGGAAGGAACGGCACGGCAAGGGGAAACAAGGCTAAGGCACGACAACGCAGACTAGGCAATGCACGGCAAGGCAAGGAAAGGGTAACGCATGGGAAAGCACGGTCAGGCGAGGCAAGGGTAAAGCATGACAACGCAAGGCTACGCAATGCACGGAAAGCAAGCAAAGAGTAACGGAAAGCAAGGAAGGCACGGGAAAGCAAGGGAAGGCAAGGGTAACGGAAGGAACGGCACGGCAAGGGGAAACAAGGCTAAGGCACTGCAACGTAGGCTAGGCAATGCACGGCAAGGCAAGGAAAGGGTAACGCATGGGAAAGCACGGTCAGGCGAGGCAACGCTAAGGCACGACAACGCAAGGCTAGGCAATTCACGGAAGGCAAGCAAAGAGTAACGGAAGGTAAGGAAGGCAAGGGAAAGCAAGGGAAGGCAAGGGTAACGGAAGGAACGGCACGGCAAGGGGAAACAAGACTAAGGCACGACAACGCACGGCTACGCATTGCACGGCAAGGCAAGCAAAGGGTAACGCAAGGAATGGCACGGTGAGGCTAGGCAAGTCTAATGCACGAAAACGCAAGCCTAGGCGATGCACGACAATGCAAGGAAAGCTTAAAGTAAAGGAAGGCAAGGTCAGGCGAGATAAGGCTAAGGCACGACAAAGCAAGGCTAGAAAATTCAGGGAAGGCAAGCAAAGAGTAACGGAAGGTAAGCCAGGCAAGGAAAAGGAAGGAAAGGCCAGGGTAACGGAAGGAACGGCACGGCAAGGGGAAACAAGTCTAAGGCACGACACCGAACGCTAGGCAATGAACGGCAAGGCAAGGAAAGGGTAACGCATTTGAAAGCACGGTCAGGCGAGGCAACGCTAAGGCACGACAACGCAAGGTTAGGCAATGCACGGAAGGCAAGCAAAGAGTAACGGAAGGTAAGGAAGGCAAGGGAAAGCAAGGAAAGGCAAGGGTAACGGAAGGAACGGCACGGCAAGGGGAAACAAGGCTAAGGCACGACAACGCACGCTAGGCAATGCACGGCAAGGCAAGGAAAGGGTAACGCATGGGAAAGCACGGTCAGGCGAGGCAAGGCTAAGGCATGACAACGCAAGGCTAGGCAATGCACGGAAAGCAAGCAAAGAGTAACGGAACGCAAGGAAGGCAAGGGAAAGCAAGGGAAGGCAAGGGTAACGGAAGGAACGGCACGGCAAGGGGTAACAAGGCTAAGGCTCGACAACGCAGGGCTAGGCAATGCACGGCAAGGCAAGGAAAGGGTAACGCAGGGGAAGGCACGGTCAGGTGAGGCAAGGATAAGGCACGACAATGCAAGGCTAGGCAATGCACGGCAAGGCAAGGAAAGAGTAACGGAAGGAAAGGAAGGCAAGGCAAAGCCAGGCAATCAAGTGTAACAAAAGGCACGCCACGCCAAGGGCAAGGCTGAAACAAGGCTAAGGCACGACAACGCACGGCTAGGCAATGCACGGCAATGCAAGGAAAGCTTAAAGCAAAGGAAGGCACCGTCAGGCGAGATAAGGCTAAGGCACGACAACGCAAGGCTAGGCAATGCAGGGAAGGGAAGCAAAGAGTAACGGAAGGTAAGGAAGGCAAGGAAAAGCAAGGAAAGGCAAGGGTAACGGAAGGAACTGCACGGCAAGGGGAAACAAGGCTAAGGCACGGCAACGCAGGCTGGGCAATGCACGGCAAGGCAAGGAAAGGGTAACGCATGGGAAAGCACCTTCAGGCGAGGCAAGGCTAAGGCACGACAACGCAAGGCCAGGCAATGCACGGAAGGCAAGCAAGAGTAACGGAAGGTAAGGAAGGCAAGGGAAAGCAAAGAAAGGCAAGTGTAACGGAAGGAACTGCACCGCAAGGAGAAACAAGGCTAAGGCACGACAACGCACGGCTAGGCAATGCACGGCAAGGCAAGCAAAGGGTAACGCCAGGAAAGGCACCGTGAGGCTAGGCAAGGCTAATGCATGAAAACGCAAGGCTAGGCGATGCACGACAATGCAAGGAAAGCTTAAAGCAAAGGAAGGCAAGGTCAGGCGAGATAAGGCTAAGGCACGGCAACGCAAGGCTAGGAAATTCAGGGAAGGCAAGCAAAGAGTAACGGAATGTAAGCTAGGCAAGGAAAAAGAAGGAAAGGCCAGGGTAACGGAAGGAACGGCACGGCAAGGGGAAACAAGTCTAAGGCACGACACCGAACGCTAGGCAATGAACGGCAAGGCAAGGAAAGGGTAACGCATGGGAAAGCACGGTCAGGCGAGGCAAGGATAAAGCACGACAATGCAAGGCTACGCAATGCACGGCAAGGCAAGGAAAGAGTAACGGAAGGAAAGGAAGGCAAGGCAAAGCCAGGCAAGGCAAGTGCAACAAAAGGCACGCCACGGCAAGGGGAAACAAGGCTAAGGCACGACAACGCACGGCTAGGCAATGCACGGCAAGGCAAGGAAAGGGTAACGCAAGGCAAGGCACGGTGAGGCTAGGCAAGGCTAATGCACGACAACGCAAGGCTAGGCAATGCACGACAATGCAAGGAAAGCTTAAAGCAAAGGAAGGCACGGTCAGGCGAGATAAGGCTAAGGCACGACAACGCAAGGCTAGGCAATTCAGGGAATGCAAGCAAAGAGTAACGGAAGGTAAGCAAGGCAAGGAAAAGCAAGGAAAGTCAAGGGTAACAGAAGGAACTGCACGGCAAGGGGAAACAAGGCTAAGGCACGGCAACGCAGGCTGGGCAATGCACGGCAAGGCAAGGAGAGGGTAACGCATGGAAAAGCACGTTCAGGCGAGGCAAGGCTAAGGCACGACAACGCAAGGCTAGGCAATGCACGGAAGGCAAGCAAAGAGTAACGGAAAGTAAGGAAGGCAAGGGAAAGCAAAGAAAAGCAAGTGTAACGGAAGGAACGGCACGGCAAGGGGAAACATGACTAAGGCACGACAACGCACGGCTAGGCAATGCAGGGCAAGGCAAGCAAAGGGTAACGCAAGGCAAGGCACGGTGAGGCTAGGCAAGGCTAATGCACGAAAACGCAAGGCTAGGCAATGCACGACAATGCAAGGAAAGCTTAAAGCAAAGGAAGGCAAGGTCAGGCCAGATAAGGCAAAGGCACGACAACGCAAGGCTAGGCAATTCAGGGAATGCAAGCAAAGAGTTACGGAAGGTAAGCAAGGCAAGGAAAAGCAAGGCAAGGCAAGGGTAACGGAAGGAACGGCACGGCAAGGGGAAACAAGGCTAAGGCACGGCAACGTAGGCTAGGCAATGCACGGCAAGGCAAGGAAAGGGTACCGCATGGGAAAGCACGTTCAGGCGAGGCAAGGCTAAGGCACGACAACGCAAGGCTAGGCAATGCACGGAAGGCAAGCAAAGAGTAACGGAAGGTAAGGAAGGCAAGGGAAAGCAAAGAAAGGCAAGTGTAACGGAAGGAACGGCACGGCAAGGGGAAACAAGGCTAAGGCACGACAACGCACGGCTAGGCAATGCACGGCAAGGCAAGCAAAGGGTAACGCAAGGAAAGGCACGGTGAGGCGAGGCAAGGATAAGGCACGACAATGCAAGGCTAGGCAATGCACGGCAAGGCAAGGAAAGAGTAACGGAAGGAAAGGAAGGCAAGGCAAAGCCAGGCAATCAAGTGTAACAAAAGGCACGCCACGCCAAGGGGAAACAAGGCTAAGGCACGACAACGCACGGCTAGGCAATGCACGGCAAGGCAAGCAAAGGGTAACGCAAGGCAAGGCACGGTGAGGCTAGGCAAGGCTAATGCACGACAACGCAAGGCTAGGCAATGCACGACAATGCAAGGAAAGCTTAAAGCAAAGGAAGGCACGGTCAGGCGAGATAAGGCTAAGGCACGACAACGCAAGGCTAGGCAATGCAGGTAAGGGAAGCAAAGAGTAACGGAAGGTAAGGAAGGCAAGGAAAAGCAAGGAAAGGCAAGGGTAACGGAAGGAACTGCACGGCAAGGGGAAACAACTAAGGCACGGCAAGGGCAATGACGGCAAGGCAAGGAAAGGGTAACGCAGAAAGCACTCAGGCGAGGCAAGGCTAAGGCACGACAACGCAAGGCTAGGCAATGCACGGAAGGCAAGCAAAGAGCGGAAGGTAAGGAAGGCAAGGGAAAGCGGCAAGTGTAACGGAAGGAAAGACAACGCACGGCTAGGTGCACGGCAAGGCAAGCAAAGGGTAACACAAGGCAAGGCAAGGCGCATGGGAAAGCACGCACGACAATGCAAGGAAAGCTTAAAGCAAAGGAAGGCAAGGTCAGGCGAGGCAAGGCTAAGGCACGACAACGCAAGGCTAGGCAATGCACGGAAGGCAAGCAAAGAGTAACGGAAGGGAAGCAAGACAAGGAAAAGCAAGGAAAGGCAAGGGTAACCGAAGGAATGGCACGGCAAGGGGAAACAAGTCTAAGGCACGACACCGAACGCTAGGCATTGAAAGGCCAAAGGGTTACGCATGCGAAAGCACGGTCAGGCGAGGCAAGGCTAAGGCACGACAACGCAAGGCTAGGCAATGCACGGCAAGGCAAGGAAAGAGTAACGGAAGGAAAGGAAGGCAAGGCAAAGCCAGGCAAGCAAGTGTAACAAAAGGCACGCCACGGCAAGGGGAAACAAGGCTAAGGCACGACAACGCACGGCTAGGCAATGCACGGCAAGGCAAGCAAAGGGTAACGCAAGGAAAGGCACGGTGAGGCTAGGCAAGGCTAATGCATGAAAACGCAAGGCTAGGCGATGCACGACAATGCAAGGAAAGCTTAAAGCAAAGGAAGGCAAGGTCAGGCGAGATAAGGCTAAGGCACGACAACGCAAGGCTAGGAAATTCAGGGAAGGCAAGAAAAGAGTAACGGAATGTAAGCTAGGCAAGGAAAAGGAAGGAAAGGCCAGGGTAACGGAAGGAACGGCACGGCAAGGGGAAACAAGTCTAAGGCACGACACCGAACGCTAGGCAATGAACGGCAAGGCAAGGAAAGGGTAACGCATGGGAAAGCACGGTCAGGCGAGGCAAGGATAAAGCACGACAATGGAAGGCTACGCAATGCACGGCAAGGCAAGGAAAGAGTAACGGAAGGAAAGGAAGGCAAGGCAAAGCCAGGCAAGGCAAGTGCAACAAAAGGCACGCCACGGCAAGGGGAAACAAGGCTAAGGCACGACAACGCACGGCTAGGCAATGCACGGCAAGGCAAGGAAAGGGTAACGCAAGGCAAGGCACGGTGAGGCTAGGCAAGGCTAATGCACGACAACGCAAGGCTAGGCAATGCACGACAATGCAAGGAAAGCTTAAAGCAAAGGAAGGCACGGTCAGGCGAGATAAGGCTAAGGCACGACAACGCAAGGCTAGGCAATTCAGGGAATGCAAGCAAAGAGTAACGGAAGGTAAGCAAGGCAAGGAAAAGCAAGGAAAGGCAAGGGTAACAGAAGGAACTGCACGGCAAGGGGAAACAAGGCTAAGGCACGGCAACGCAGGCTGGGCAATGCACGGCAAGGCAAGGAGAGGGTAACGCATGGAAAAGCACGTTCAGGCGAGGCAAGGCTAAGGCACGACAACGCAAGGCTAGGCAATGCACGGAAGGCAAGCAAAGAGTAACGGAAAGTAAGGAAGGCAAGGGAAAGCAAAGAAAAGCAAGTGTAACGGAAGGAACGGCACGGCAAGTGGAAACAAGACTAAGGCACGACAACGCACGGCTAGGCAATGCAGGGCAAGGCAAGCAAAGGGTAACGCAAGCCAAGGCACGGTGAGGCTAGGCAAGGCTAATGCACGAAAACGCCAGGCTAGGCAATGCACGACAATGCAAGGAAAGCTTAAAGCAAAGGAAGGCAAGGTCAGGCCAGATAAGGCAAAGGCACGACAACGCAAGGCTAGGCAATTCAGGGAATGCAAGCAAAGAGTAACGGAAGGTAAGCAAGGCAAGGAAAAGCAAGGAAAGGCAAGGGTAACGGAAGGAACGGCACGTCAAGGGGAAACAAGGCTAAGGCACGGCAACGTAGGCTAGGCAATGCACGGCAAGGCAAGGAAAGGGTACCGCATGGGAAAGCACGTTCAGGCGAGGCAAGGCTAAGGCACGACAACGCAAGGCTAGGCAATGCACGGAAGGCAAGCAAAGAGTAACGGAAGGTAAGGAAGGCAAGGGAAAGCAAAGAAAGGCAAGTGTAACGGAAGGAACGGCACGGCAAGGGGAAACAAGGCTAAGGCACGACAACGCACGGCTAGGCAATGCACGGCAAGGCAAGCAAAGGGTAACGCAAGGAAAGGCACGGTGAGGCGAGGCAAGGATAAGGCACGACAATGCAAGGCTAGGCAATGCACGGCAAGGCAAGGAAAGAGTAACGGAAGGAAAGGAAGGCAAGGCAAAGCAAGGCAAGGCAAGTGTAACAAAAGGCACGTCACGGCAAGGGGAAACAAGGCTAAGGCACGACAACGCACGGCTAGGCAATGCACGGCAAGGCAAGGAAAGGGTAACGCAAGGCAAGGCACGGTGTTGCTAGGCAAGGCTAATGCACGACAACGCAAGGCTAGGCAATGCACGACAATGCAAGGAAAGCTTAAAGCAAAGGAAGGCACGGTCAGGCGAGATAAGGCTAAGGCACGACAACGCAAGGCTAGGCAATGCAGGGAAGGGAAGCAAAGAGTAACGGAAGGTAAGCAAGCCAAGGAAAAGCAAGGAAAGGCAAGGGTAACGGAAGGAACCGCACGTCAAGGGGAAACAAGGCTAAGGCACGGCAACGCAGACTAGGCAATGCACGGTCAGGCAAGGAAAGGGTAACCCATGGGAAAGCACGGTTAGGCGAGGCAAGGCTAAGGCATGACAACGCAAGGCTAGGCAATGCACGGAAAGCAAGCAAAGAGTAACGGAACGCAAGGAAGGCAAGGGAAAGCAAGGGAAGGCAAGGGTAACGGAAGGAACGGCACGGCAAGGGGTAACAAGGCTAAGGCTCGACAACGCAGGGCTAGGCAATGCACGGCAAGGCAAGGAAAGGGTAACGCAGGGGGAGCCACGGTCAGGTGAGGCAAGGATAAGGCACGACAATGCAAGGCTAGGCAATGCACGGCAAGGCAAGGAAAGAGTAACGGAAGGAAAGGAAGGCAAGGCAAAGCCAGGCAATCAAGTGTAACAAAAGGCACGCCACGCCAAGGGGAAACAAGGCTAAGGCACGACAACGCACGGCTAGGCAATGCACGGCAAGGCAAGCAAAGGGTAACGCAAGGCAAGGCACGGTGAGGCTAGGCAAGGCTAATGCACGACAACGCAAGGCTAGGCAATGCACGACAATGCAAGGAAAGCTTAAAGCAAAGGAAGGCACGGTCAGGCGAGATAAGGCTAAGGCACGACGACGCAAGGCTAGGCAATGCAGGGAAGGGAAGCAAAGAGTAACGGAAGGTAAGCAAGGCAAGGAAAAGCAAGGAAAGGCAAGGGTAACGGAAGGAACTGCACGGCAAGAGGAAACAAGGCTAAGGCACGGCAACGCAGGCTGGGCAATGCACGGCAAGGCAAGGAAAGGGTAACGCATGGGAAAGCACGTTCAGGCGAGGCAAGGCTAAGGCACGACAACGCAAGGCTAGGCAATGCACGGAAGGCAAGCAAAGAGTAACGGAAGGTAAGGAAGGCAAGGGAAAGCAAAGAAAGGCAAGTGTAACGGAAGGAACTTCACCACAAGGAGAAACAAGGTTAAGGCACGACAACGCACGGCTAGGCAATGCACGGCAAGGCAAGCAAAGGGTAACGCAAGGCAAGGCACGGTGAGGCTAGGCAAGGCTAATGCACGAAAACGCAAGGCTAGGCAATGCACGACAATGCAAGGAAAGCTTAAAGCAAAGGAAGGCAAGGTCAGGCGAGATAAGGCAAAGGCACGACAACGTAAGGCTAGGCAATTCAGGGAATGCAAGCAAAGAGTAACGGAAGGTAAGCAAGGCAAGGAAAAGCAAGGAAAGGCAAGGGTAACGGAAGGAATGGCACGGCAAGGGGAAACAAGTCTAAGGCACGACACCGAACGCTAGGCATTGAAAGGCAAGGGAAGCAAAGGGTTACGCATGGGAAAGCACGGTCAGGCGAGGCAAGGCTAAGGCACGACAACGCAAGGCTAGGCAATGCACGGCAAGGCAAGGAAAGAGTAACGGAAGGAAAGGAAGGCAAGGCAAAGCCAGGTAAGGCAAGTGCAACAAAAGGCACGCCACGGCAAGGGGAAACAAGGCTAAGGCACGACAACGCACGGCTAGGCAATGCACGGCAAGGCAAGCAAAGGGTAACGCAAGGCAAGGCACGGTGAGGCTAGGCAAGGCTAATGCACGAAAACGCAAGGCTAGGCAATGCACGACAATGCAAGGAAAGCTTAAAGCAAAGGAAGGAAAGGTCAGGCCAGATAAGGCAAAGGCACGACAACGCAAGGCTAGGCAATTCAGGGAATGCAAGCAAAGAGTAACGGAAGGTAAGCAAGGCAAGGAAAAGCAAGGAAAGGCAAGGGTAACGGAAGGAACGGCACGGCAAGGGGAAACAAGCCTAAGGCACGGCAACGCAGGCTAGGCAATGCACGGCAAGGCAAGGAAAGGGTAACGCATGGAAAAGCTCGTTCAGGCGAGGCAAGGCTAAGGCACTGCAACGCAAGGCTAGGCAATGCACGGAAGGCAAGCAAAGAGAAACGGAAGGTAAGGAAGGCAAGGGAAAGCAAAGAAAAGCAAGTGTAACGGAAGGAACGGCACGGCAAGGGGAAACAAGGCTAAGGCACGACAACGTAGGCTAGGCAATGCACGGCAAGGCAAGCAAAGGGTAACGCAAGGAAAGGCACGGTGAGGCTAGGCAAGGCTAATGCACGAAAACGCAAGGCTAGGCGATGCACGACAATGCAAGGAAAGCTTAAAGCAAAGGAAGGCAAGGTCAGGCGAGATAAGGCTAAGGCACGACAACGCACGGCTAGGCAATGCACGGCAAGGCAAGCAAAGGGTAACGCAAGGAAAGGCACGGTGAGGCTAGGCAAGGCTAATGCACGAAAACGCAAGGCTAGGCGATGCACGACAATGCAAGGAAAGCTTAAAGCAAAGGAAGGCAAGGTCAGGCGAGATAAGGCTAAGGCACGACAACGCAAGGCTAGGAAATTCAGGGAAGGCAAGCAAAGAGTAACGGAAGGTAAGCAAGGCAAGGAAAAGGAAGGAAAGGCCAGGGTAACGGAAGGAACGGCACGGCAAGGGGAAACAAGTCTAAGGCACGACACCGAACGCTAGGCAATGAACGGCAAGGCAAGGAAAGGGTAACGCATTTGAAAGCACGGTCAGGCGAGGCAACGGTAAGGCACGACAACGCAAGGCTAGGCAATGCACGGAAGGCAAGCAAAGAGTAACGGAAGGTAAGGAAGGCAAGGGAAAGCAAAGAAAAGCAAGTGTAACGGAAGGAACGGCACGGCAAGGGGAAACAAGACTAAGGCACGGCAAGGCAGACTAGGCAATGCACGGCAAGGCAAGGAAAGGGTAACTCATGGGAAAGCAAGGTCAGGCCAGGCAAGGGTAAGGCATGACAACGCAAGGCTACGCAATGCACAGAAAGCAAGCAAAGAGTAACGGAAAGCAAGGAAGGCAAGGGAAAGCAAGGGAACGCAAGGGTAACGGAAGGAACGGCACGGCAAGGGGAAACAAGGCTGAGGCACGGCAACGTAGGCTAGGAAATGCACGGCAAGGCAAGGAAAGGGTAACGCATGGGAAAGCACGTTCAGGCGAGGCAAGGCTAAGGCACGACAACGCAAGGCTAGGCAATGCACGGAAGGCAAGCAAAGAGTAACGGAAGGTAAGGAAGGCAAGGGAAAGCAAGGAAAGGCAAGGGTAACGGAAGGAACGGCACGGCAAGGGGAAACAACGCTAAGGCACGACAACGCAGGGCTAGGCAATGCACGGCAAGGCAAGGAAAGGGTAAAGGCACGACAACGCAGGGCTAGGCAATGCACGGCAAGGCAAGGAAAGGGTAACGCAGGGGAAGGCACGGTCAAGTGAGGCAAGGATAAGGCACGACAATGCAAGGCTAGGCAATGCACGGCAAGGCAAGGAAAGAGTAACGGAAGGAAAGGAAGGCAAGGCAAAGCCAGGCAATCAAGTGTAACAAAAGGCACGCCACGCCAAGGGGAAACAAGGCTAAGGCACGACAACGCACGGCTAGGCAATGCACGGCAAGGCAAGCAAAGGGTAACGCAAGGCAAGGCACGGTGAGGCTAGGCAAGGCTAATGCACGACAACGCAAGGCTAGGCAATGCACGACAATGCAAGGAAAGCTTAAAGCAAAGGAAGGCACGGTCAGGCGAGATAAGGCTAAGGCACGACAAAGCAAGGCTAGGCAATGCAGGGAGGGGAAGGAAAGAGTAACGGAAGGTAAGCAAGGCAAGGAAAAGCAAGGAAAGGCAAGGGTAACGGAAGGAACTGCACGGCAAGGGGAAACAAGGCTAAGGCACGGCAACGCAGGCTGGGCAATGCACGGCAAGGCAAGGAAAGGGCAACGCATGGGAAAGCACGTTCAGGCGAGGAAAGGCTAAGGCACGACAAAGCAAGGCTAGGCAATGCACGGAAGGCAAGCAAAGAGTAACGGAAGGTAAGGAAGGCAAGGGAAAGTAAAGAAAGGCAAGTGTAACGGAAGGAACTGCACCGCAAGGAGAAACAAGGCTAAGGCACGACAACGCACGGCTATGCAATGCAGGGCAAGGCAAGCAAAGGGTAACGCAAGGCAAGGCACGGTGAGGCTAGGCAAGGCTAATGCACGAAAACGCAAGGCTAGGCAATGCACGACAATGCAACGAAAGCTTAAAGCAAAGGAAGGCAAGGTCAGGCGAGATAAGGCAAAGGCACGACAACGCAAGGCTAGGCAATTCAGGGAAGGCAAGTAAAGAGTAACGGAAGGTAAGCAAGGCAAGGAAAAGCAAGGAAAGGCAAGGGTAACGGAAGGAACTGCACGGCAAGGGGAAACAAGGCTAAGGCACGGCAACGCAGGCTGGGCAATGCACGGCAAGGCAAGGAAAGGGTAACGCATTTGAAAGCACGGTCAGGCGAGGCAACGCTAAGGCACGACAACACAAGGCTAGGCAATGCACGGAAGGCAAGCAAAGAGTAACGGAAGGTAAGGAAGGCAAGGGAAAGCAAGGAAAGGCAAGGGTAACGGAAGGAACGGCACGGCAAGGGGAAACAAGGCTAAGGCACGACAACGCACGCTAGGCAATGCACGGCAAGGCAAGGAAAGGGTAACGCATGGGAAAGCACGGTCAGGCGAGGCAAGGCTAAGGCATGACAACGCAAGGCTAGGCAATGCACGGAAGGCAAGCAAAGAGTAACGGAAGGCAAGGAAGGCAAGGGAAATCAAGGGAAGGCAAGGGTAACGGAAGGAACGGCACGGCAAGGGGTAACAAGGCTAAGGCACGACAACGCAGGGCTAGGCAATGCACGGCAAGGCAAGGAAAGGGTAACGCAGGGGAAGGCACGGTCAGGTTAGGCAAGGATAAGGCACGACAATGCAAGGCTAGGCAATGCACGGCAAGGCAAGGAATGAGTAACGGAAGGAAAGGAAGGCAAGGCAAAGCCAGGCAATCAAGTGTAACTAAAGGCACGCCACGCCAAGGGGAAACAAGGCTAATGCACGACAACGCACGGCTAGGCAATGCACGGCAAGGCAAGGAAAGGGTAACGCAAGGCAAGGCACGGTGAGGCTAGGCAAGGCTAATGCACGAAAACGCAAGGCTAGGCAATGCACGACAATGCAAGGAAAGCTTAAAGCAAAGGAAGGCACGGTCAGGCGAGATAAGGCTAAGGCACGACAACGCAAGGCTAGGCAATGCAGGGAAAGGAAGGAAAGAGTAACGGAAGGTAAGCAAGGCAAGGAAAAGCAAGGAAAGGCAAGGGTAACGGAAGGAACTGCACGGCAAGGGGAAACAAGGCTAAGGCACGGCAACGCAGGCTGGGCAATGCACGGCAAGGCAAGGAAAGGGTAACGCATGGGAAAGCACGTTCAGGCGAGGGAAGGCTAAGGCACGACAACGCAAGGCTAGGCAATGCACGGAAGGCAAGCAAAGAGTAACGGAAGGTAAGGAACGCAAGGGAAAGCAAAGAAAGGCAAGTGTAACGGAAGGAACTGCACCGCAAAGAGAAACAAGGCTAAGGCACGACAACGCACGGCTATGCAATGCAGGGCAAGGCAAGCAAAGGGTAACGCAAGGCAAGGCACGGTGAGGCTAGGCAAGGCTAATGCACGAAAACGCAAGGCTAGGCAATGCACGACAATGCAAGGAAAGCTTAAAGCAAAGGAAGGCAAGGTCAGGCGAGATAAGGCAAAGGCACGACAACGCAAGGCTAGGCAATTCAGGGAAGGCAAGCAAAGAGTAACGGAAGGTAAGCAAGACAAGGAAAAGCTAGGAAAGGCAAGGGTAACCGAAGGAACGGCACGGCAAGGGGAAACAAGTCTAAGGCACGACACCGAACGCTACGCATTGAACGGCAAGGGAAGGAAAGGGTTACGCATGGGAAAGCACGGTCAGGCGAGGCAAGGCTAAGGCACGACAACGCAAGGCTTGGCAATGCACGGCAAGGCAAGCAAAGGGTAACGCAAGGAAAGGCACGGTGAGGCTAGGCAAGGCTAATGCATGAAAACGCAAGGCTAGGCGATGCACGACAATGCAAGGAAAGCTTAAAGCAAAGGAAGGCAAGGTCAGGCGAGATAAGGCTAAGGCACGACAACGCAAGGCTAGGAAATTCAGGGAAGGCAAGCAAAGGGTAACGGAAGGTAAGCTAGGCAAGGAAAAGGAAGGAAAGGCCAGGGTAACGGAAGGAACGGCACGGCAAGGGGAAACAAGTCTAAGCCACGACACCGAACGCTAGGCAATGAACGGCAAGGCAAGGAAAGGGTAACGCATTTGAAAGCACGGTCAGGCGAGGCAACGCTAAGGCACGACAACGCAAGGCTAGGCAACGCACGGAAGGCAAGCAAAGAGTAACGGAAGGTAAGGAATGCAAGGGAAAGCAGGGAAAGGCAAGTGTAACGGAAGGAACGGCACGGCAAGGGGAAACAAGGCTAAGGCACGACAACGCACGGCTAGGCAATGCAGGGCAAGGCAAGCAAAGGGTAACGCAAGGCAAGGCACGGTGAGGCTAGGCAAGGCTAATGCACGAAAACGCAAGGCTAGGCAATGCACGACAATGCAAGGAAAGCTTAAAGCAAAGGAAGGCAAGGTCAGGCCAGATAAGGCAAAGGCACGACAACGCAAGGCTAGGAAATTCAGGGAAGGCAAGCAAAGAGTAACGGAAGGTAAGCTAGGCAAGGAAAATCAAGGAAAGGCAAGGGTAACCGAAGGAACGGCACGGCAAGGGGAAACAAGTCTAAGGCACGACACCGAACGCTAGGCAATGAACGGCAAGGCAAGGAAAGGGTAACGCATGGGAAAGCACGTTCAGGCGAGGCAAGGCTAATGCACGAAAACGCAAGGCTAGGCAATGCACGACAATGCAAGGAAAGCTTAAAGCAAAGGAAGGCAAGGTCAGGCGAGATAAGGCTAAGGCACGACAACGCCAGGCTAGGCAATGGAGGGAAGGGAAGCAAAGAGTAACGGAAGGTAAGCAAGGCAAGGAAAAGCAAGGAAAGGCAAGGGTAACGGAAGAAACTGCACGGCAAGGGGAAACAAGGCTAAGGCACGGCAACGCAGGCTGGGCAATGCACGGCAAGGCAAGGAAAGGGTAACGCATGGGAAAGCACGTTCAGGCGAGGCAAGGCTAAGGCACGACAACGCAAGGCTAGGCAATGCACGGAAGGCAAGCAAAGAGTAACGGAAGGTAAGGAAGGCAAGGGAAACAAAGAAAGGCAAGTGTAACGGAAGGAACGGCACGGCAAGGGGAAACTAGTCTAAGGCACGACACCGAACGCTAGGCATTGAACGGCAAGGGAAGGAAAGGGTTACGCATGGGAAAGCACGGTCAGGCGAGGCAAGGCTAAGGCACGACAACGCAAGGCTAGGCATTGCACGGCAAGGCAAGGAAAGGGTAACGCAAGGAAAGGCACGGTGAGGCTAGGCAAGTCTAATGCACGAAAACGCAAGGCTAGGCGATGCACGACAATGCAAGGAAAGCTTAAAGCAAAGGAAGGCAAGGTCAGGCGAGATAAGGCTAAGGCACGACAACGCAAGGCTAGGAAATTCAGGGAAGGCAAGCAAAGAGTAACGGAAGGTAAGCTAGGCAAGGAAAAGGAAGGAAAGGCCAGGGTAACGGAAGGAACGGCACGGCAAGGGGAAACAAGTCTAAGGCACGACACCGAACGCTAGGCAATGAACGGCAAGGCAAGGAAAGGGTAACGCATTTGAAAGCACGGTCAGGCGAGGCAACGCTAAGGCACGACAACGCAAGGCTAGGCAACGCACGGAAGGCAAGCAAAGAGTAACGGAAGGTAAGGAAGGCAAGGGAAAGCAGGGAAAGGCAAGTGTAACGGAAGGAACGGCACGGCAAGGGGAAACAAGGCTAAGGCACGACAACGCACGGCTAGGCAATGCACGGCAAGGCAAGGAAAGGGTAACGCATGGGAAAGCACGGTCAGGCGAGGCAAGGATAAGGCACGACAATGCAAGGCTACGCAATGCACGGCAAAGCAATGAAAGAGTAACGGAAGGAAAGGAAGGCAAGGCAAAGCCAGGCAAGGCAAGTGCAAGAAAAGGCACGCCACGGCAAGGGGAAACAAGGCTAAGGCACGACAACGCACGGCTAGGCAATGCACGGCAAGGCAAGCAAAGGGTAACGCAAGGCAAGGCACGGTGAGGCTAGGCAAGGCTAATGCACGAAAACGCAAGGCTTGTCAATGCACGACAATGCAAGGAAAGCTTAACGCAAAGGAAGGCAAGGTCAGGCCGGATAAGGCAAAGGCACGACAACGCAAGGCTAGGCAATTCAGGGAATGCAAGCAAAGAGTAACGGAAGGTAAGCAAGGCAAGGAAAAGCAAGGAAAGGCAAGGGTAACGGAAGGAACGGCACGGCAAGGGGAAACAAGGCTAAGGCACGGCAACGCAGGCTAGGCAATGCACGGGAAGGCAAGGAAAGGGTAACGCATGGGAAAGCACGGTCAGGCGAGGCAAGGCTAAGGCATGACAACGCAAGGCTAGGCAATGCACGGAAAGTAAGCAAAGAGTAACGGAACGCAAGGAAGGCAAGGGAAAGCAAGGGAAGGCAAGGGTAACGGAAGGAACGGCACGGCAAGGGGAAACAAGGCTAAGGCACGGCAACGTAGGCTAGGCAATGCACGGCAAGGCAAGCAAAGGGTAACGCAAGGAAAGGCACGGTGAGGCTAGGCAAGGCTAATGCATGAAAACGCAAGGCTAGGCGATGCACGACAATGCAAGGAAAGCTTAAAGCAAAGGAAGGCAAGGTCAAGCGAAATAAGGCTAAGGCACGACAACGCAAGGCTAGGAAATTCAGGGAAGGCAAGCAAAGAGTAACGGAAGGTAAGCTATGCAAGGAAAAGCAAGGAAAGGCCAGGGTAACGGAAGGAACCGCACGGCAAGGGGAAACAAGGCAAAGGCACGGCAACGTAGGCTAGGAAATGCACGGCAAGGCAAGGAAAGGGTAACGCATGGGAAAGCACGGTCAGGCGAGGCAAGGATAAGGCACGACAATGCAAGGCTAGGCAATGCACGGCAAGGCAAGGAAAGAGTAACGGAAGGAAAGGAATGCAAGGCAAAGCCAGGCAAGGCAAGTGTAACAAAAGGCACGCCACGGCAAGGGGAAACAAGGCTAAGGCACGACAACGCACGGCTAGGTAATGCACGGCAAGGCAAGGAAAGGGTAACGCAAGGCAAGGCACGGTGTGGCTAGGCAAGGCTAATGCACGACAACGCAAGGCTAGGCAATGCACGACAATGCAAGGAAAGCTTAAAGCAAAGGAAGGCACGGTCAGGCGAGATAAGGCTAAGGCACGACAACGCAAGGCTAGGCAATGCAGGGAAGGGAAGCAAAGAGTAACGGAAGGTAAGCAAGGCAACGTAAAGGAAGGAAAGGCAAGGGTAACGGAAGGAACGGCACGGCAAGGGGAAACAAGGCTAACGCACGGCAACGCAGACTAGGCAATGCACGGCAAGGCAAGGAAAGGGTAACTCATGGGAAAGCACGGTCAGTCGAGGCAAGGCTAAGGCATGACAACGCAAGGCTAGGCAATGCACGGAAAGTAAGCAAAGAGTAACGGAAAGCAAGGAAGGCAAGGGAAAGCAAGGGAAGGCAAGGGTAACGGAAGGAACGGCACGGCAAGGGGAAACAAGGCTAAGGCACGGCAACGTAGGCTAGGCAATGCACGGCAAGGCAAGGAAAGGGTAACGCAAGGCAAGACACGGTGAGGCTAGGCAAGGCTAATGCACGACAACGCAAGGCTAGGCTATGCACGACAATGCAAGGAAAGCTTATAGCAAAGGAAGGCACGGTCAGGCGAGATAAGGCTAAGGCACGACAACGCAAGGCTAGGCAATGCAGGGAAGGGAAGCAAAGAGTAACGGAACGTAAGCAAGGCAAGGAAAAGCAAGGAAAGGCAAGGGTAACGGAAGGAACGGCACGGCAAGGGGAAAGGGGAAACAAGGCTAAGGCACGGCAAAGCAGGCTGGGCAATGCACGGCAAGGCAAGGAAAGGGTAACGCATGGGAAAGCACGTTCAGGCGAGGCAAGGCTAAGGCACGACAACGCAAGGCTAGGCAATGCACGGAAGGCAAGCAAAGAGTAACGGAAGGTAAGGAAGGCAAGGGAAAGCAAAGAAAAGCAAGTGTAACGGAAGGAACGGCACGGCAAGGGGAAACAAGGCTAAGGCACGACAACGCACGTCTAGGCAATGCACGGCAAGGCAAGCAAAGGGTAACGCAAGGCAAGGCACGATGAGGCTAGGCAAGGCTAATGCACGAAAACGCAAGGCTAGGCAATGCACGACAATGCAAGGAAAGCTTATAGCAAAGGAAGGCAAGGTCAGGCGAGATAAGGCAAAGGTACGACAACGCAAGGCTAGGCAATTCAGGGAAGGCAAGCAAAGAGTAACGGAAGGTAAGCAAGGCAAGGAAAAGCAAAGAAAAGCAAGTGTAACGGAAGGAACGGCACGGCAAGGGGAAACAAGGCTAAGGCACGACAACGCACGGCTAAGCAATGCAGGGCAAGGCAAGCAAAGGGTAACGCAAGGCAAGGCTCGGTGAGGCTAGGCAAGGCTAATGCACGACAACGCAAGGCTACGCAATGCACGACATTGCAAGGAAAGCTTAAAGCAAAGGAAGGCACGGTCAGGCGAGATAAGGCTAAGGCACGACAACGCAAGGCTAGGAAAATCAGGGAAGGCAAGCAAAGAGTAACGGAAGGTAAGCTAGGCAAGGAATTGGAAGGAAAGGCCAGGGTAACGGAAGGAACGGCACGGCAAGGGGAAACACGTCTAAGGCACGACACCGAACGCTAGGCAATGAACGGCAAGGCAAGGAAAGGGTAACGCATTTGAAAGCACGGTCAGGCGAGGCAACGCTAAGGCACGACAACGCAAGGCTAGGCAATGCACGGAAGGCAAGCAAAGAGTAACGGAAGGTAA
Organism: Macrotis lagotis; assembly: GCF_037893015.1. Lineage (NCBI taxonomy): Eukaryota > Metazoa > Chordata > Mammalia > Peramelemorphia > Peramelidae > Macrotis > Macrotis lagotis. The sequence continues at coordinate 63,636 of NW_027422321.1, forward strand.
GGAAGGCAAGGGAAAGCAGGGAAAGGCAAGTGTAACGGAAGGAACGGCACGGCAAGGGGAAAGAAGGCTAAGGCACGACAACGCACGGCTAGGCAATGCACGGCAAGGCAAGGAAAGGGTAACGCATGGGAAAGCACGGTCAGGCGAGGCAAGGATAAGGCACGACAATGCAAGGCTACGCAATGCACGGCAAGGCAAGGAAAGAGTAACGGAAGGAAAGGAAGGCAAGGCAAAGCCAGGCAAGGCAAGTGTAACAAAAGGCACGCCACGGCAAGGGGAAAGAAGGCTAAGGCATGACAACGCACGACTAGACAATGCACGGCAAGGCAAGGAAAGCTTAAAGCAAAGGAAGGCACGATCAGGCGAGATAAGGCTAAGGCACGACAACGCAAGGCTAGGCAATGCAGGGAAGGGAAGCAAAGAGTAACGGAAGGTAAGCAAGGCAAGGAAAAGCAAGGAAAGGCAAGGGTAACGGAAGATACGGCAGGCAAGGGGAAACAAGGCTAACGCACGGCAACGCAGATTAGGCAATGCACGGTAAGGCAAGGAAAGGGTAACTCATGGGAAAGCACGATCAGTCGAGGCAAGGCTAAGGCATGACAACGCAAGGCTAGGCAATGCACGGAAAGCAAGCAAAGAGTAACGGAAAGCAAGGAAGGCAAGGGAAAGCAAGGGAAGGCAAGGGTAACGGAAGGAACGGCACGGCAAGGGGAAACAAGGCTAAGGAACGGCAACGTAGGCTAGGCAATGCACGGCAAGGCAAGGAAAGGGTACCGCATGGGAAAGCACCGTCAGGCGAGGCAAGGCTAAGGCACGACAACCCAAGGCTAAGCAATGCACGGAAGGCAAGCAAAGAGTAACGGAAGGTAAGGAAGGCAAGGGAAAGCAAAGAAAGGCAAGTGTAACGGAAGGAACGGCACGGCAAGGGGAAACAAGGCTAAGGCACGACAACGCACGGCTAGGCAATGCACGGCAAGGCAAGCAAAGTGTAACGCAAGGAAAGGCACGGTGAGGCTAGGCAAGGCTAATGCATGAAAACGCAAGGCTAGGCGATGCACGACAATGCAAGGAAAGCTTAAAGCAAAGGAAGGCAAGGTCAAGCGAAATAAGGCTAAGGCACGACAACGCAAGGCTAGGAAATTCAGGGAAGGCAAGCAAAGAGTAACGGAAGGTAAGCTAGGCAAGGAAAAGGAAGGAAAGGCCAGGGTAACGGAAGGAACGGCACGGCAAGGGGAAACAAGTCTAAGGCACGACACCGAACACTAGGCAATGAACGGCAAGGCAAGGAAAGGGTAACGCATTTGAAAGCACGGTCAGGCGAGGCAACGCTAAGGCACGACAACGCAAGGCTAGGCAATGCACGGAAGGCAAGCAAAGAGTAACGGAAGGTAAGGAAGGCAAGGGAAAGCAGGGAAAGGCAAGTGTAACGGAAGGAACGGCACGGCAAGGGGAAACAAGGCTAAGGCACGACAACGCACGGCTAGGCAATGCACGGCAAGGCAAGGAAAGGGTAACGCATGGGAAAGCACGGTGAGGCGAGGCAAGGATAAGGCACGACAATGCAAGGCTAGGCAATGCACGGCAAGGCAAGGAAAGAGTAACTGAAGGAATGGAAGGCAAGGCAAAGCCAGGCAAGGCAAGTGTAACAAAAGGCACGCCACGGCAAGGGGAAACAAGGCTAAGGCAGGACAACGCACGGCTAGGCAATGCACGGCAAGGAAAGCAAAGGGTAACGCAAGGCAAGGCACGGTGAGGCTAGGCAAGGCTAATGCACGAAAACGCAAGGCTAGGCAATGCACGACAATGCAAGGAAAGCTTAAAGCAAAGGAAGGCACGGTCAGGCGAGATAAGGCAAAGGCACGAAAACGCAAGGCTAGGCAATTCAGGGAAGGGAAGCAAAGAGTAACGGAAGGTAAGCAAGGCAAGGAAAAGCAAGGAAAGGCAAGGGTAACGGAAGGAACGGCACGGCAAGGGGAAACAAGTCTAAGGCACGACACCGAACGCTAGGGAATGAACGGCAAGGCAAGGAAAGGGTAACGCATTTGAATGCACGGTCAGGCGAGGCAACGCTAAGGCACGACAACGCAAGGCTAGGCAATGCACGGAAGGCAAGCAAAGAGTAACGGAAGGTAAGGAAGGCAAGGGAAAGCAGGGAAAGGCAAGTGTAACGGAAGGAACGGCACGGCAAGGGGAAACAAGGCTAAGGCACGACAACGCACGGCTAGGCAATGCACGGCAAGGCAAGGAAAGGGTAACGCATGGGAAATCACGGTCAGGCGAGGCAAGGATAAGGCACGACAATGCAAGGCTAGGCAATGCACGGCAAGGCAAGGAAAGAGTAACGGAAGGCAAGGCAAAGCCAGGCAAGGCAAGTGTAACAAAAGGCACGCCACGGCAAGGGGAAAGAAGGCTAAGGCACGACAACGCACGACTAGACAATGCACGGCAAGGCAAGGAAAGGGTAACGCAAGGCAAGGCACGGTGTGGCTAGGCAAGGCTAATGCACGACAACGCAAGGCTAGGCAATGCACGACAATGCAAGGAAAGCTTAAAGCAAAGGAAGGCACGATCAGGCGAGATAAGGCTAAGGCACGACAACGCAAGGCTAGGCAATGCAGGGAAGGGAAGCAAAGAGTAACGGAAGGTAAGCAAGGCAAGGAAAAGCAAGGAAAGGCTAGGGTAACGGAAGGAACGGCAGGCAAGGGCAAACAAGGCTAACGCACGGCAACGCAGATTAGGCAATGCACGGCAAGGCAAGGAAAGGGTAACTCATGGAAAAGCACGATCAGTCGAGGCAAGGCTAAGGCATGACAACGCAAGGCTAGGCAATGCACGGAAAGCAAGCAAAGAGTAACGGAAAGCAAGGAAGGCAAGGGAAAGCAAGGGAAGGCAAGGGTAACGGAAGGAACGGCACGGCAAGGGGAAACAAGGCTAAGGAACGGCAACGTAGGCTAGGCAATGCACGGCAAGGCAAGGAAAGGGTACCGCATGGGAAAGCACCGTCAGGCGAGGCAAGGCTAAGGCACGACAACCCAAGGCTAGGCAATGCACGGAAGGCAAGCAAAGAGTAACGGAAGGTAAGGAAGGCAAGGGAAAGCAAAGAAAGGCAAGTGTAACGGAAGGAACGGCACGGCAAGGGGAAACAAGGCTAAGGCACGACAACGCACGGCTAGGCAATGCACGGCAAGGCAAGCAAAGGGTAACGCAAGGAAAGGCACGGTGAGGCTAGGCAAGGCTAATGCATGAAAACGCAAGGCTAGGCGATGCACGACAATGCAAGGAAAGCTTAAAGCAAAGGAAGGCAAGGTCAAGCGAAATAAGGCTAAGGCACGACAACGCAAGGCTAGGAAATTCAGGGAAGGCAAGCAAAGAGTAACGGAAGGTAAGCTAGGCAAGGAAAAGGAAGGAAAGGCCAGGGTAACGGAAGGAACGGCACGGCAAGGGGAAACAATTCTAAGGCACGACACCGAACGCTAGGCAATGAACGGCAAGGCAAGGAAAGGGTAACGCATTTGAAAGCACGGTCAGGCGAGGCAACGCTAAGGCACGACAACGCAAGGCTAGGCAACGCACGGAAGGCAAGCAAAGAGTAACGGAAGGTAAGGAAGGCAAGGGAAAGCAGGGAAAGGCAAGTGTAACGGAAGGAACGGCACGGCTAGGGGAAACAAGGCTAAGGCACGACAACGCACGGCTAGGCAATGCACGGCAAGGCAAGGAAAGGGTAACGCATGGGAAAGCACGGTGAGGCGAGGCAAGGATAAGGCACGACAATGCAAGGCTAGGCAATGCACGGCAAGGCAAGGAAAGAGTAACTGAAGGAATGGAAGGCAAGGCAAAACCAGGCAAGGCAAGTGTAACAAAAGGCACGCCACGGCAAGGGGAAACAAGGCTAAGGCACGACAACGCACGGCTAGGCAATGCACGTTAAGGCAAGGAAAGGGTAACTCATGGGAAATCACGGTCAGTCGAGGCAAGGCTAAGGCATGACAACGCAAGGCCAGGCAATGCACGGAAAGAAAGCAAAGAGTAACGGAAAGCAAGGAAGGCAAGGGAAAGCAAGGGAAGGCAAGGGTCACGGAAGGAACGGCACGGCAAGGGGAAACAAGGCTAAGGCACGGCAACGTAGGCTAGGAAATGCACGGCAAGGAAAGGAAAGGGTACCGCATGGGAAAGCACGTTCAGGCGAGGCAAGGCTAAGGCACGACAACGCAAGGCTAGGCAATGCACGGAAGGCAAGCAAAGAGTAACGGAAGGTAAGGAAGGCAAGGGAAAGCAAAGAAAGGCAAGTGTAACGGAAGGAACGGCACGGCAAGGGGAAACAAGGCTAAGGCACGACAACGCACGGCTAGGCAATGCACGGCAAGGCAAGCAAAGTGTAACGCAAGGAAAGGCACGGTGAGGCTAGGCAAGGCTAATGCATGAAAACGCAAGGCTAGGCGATGCACGACAATGCAAGGAAAGCTTAAAGCAAAGGAAGGCAAGGTCAAGCGAAATAAGGCTAAGGCACGACAACGCAAGGCTAGGAAATTCAGGGAAGGCAAGCAAAGAGTAACGGAAGGTAAGCTAGGCAAGGAAAAGGAAGGAAAGGCCAGGGTAACGGAAGGAACGGCACGGCAAGGGGAAACAAGTCTAAGGCACGACACCGAACGCTAGGCAATGAACGGCAAGGCAAGGAAAGGGTAACGCATTTGAAAGCACGGTCAGGCGAGGCAACGCTAAGGCACGACAACGCAAGGCTAGGCAATGCACGGAAGGCAAGCAAAGAGTAACGGAAGGTAAGGAAGGCAAGGGAAAGCAGGGAAAGGCAAGTGTAACGGAAGGAACGGCACGGCAAGGGGAAACAAGGCTAAGGCACGACAACGCACGGCTAGGCAATGCACGGCAAGGCAAGGAAAGGGTAACGCATGGGAAAGCACGGTGAGGCGAGGCAAGGATAAGGCACGACAATGCAAGGCTAGGCAATGCACGGCAAGGCAAGGAAAGAGTAACTGAAGGAATGGAAGGCAAGGCAAAGCCAGGCAAGGCAAGTGTAACAAAAGGCACGCCACGGCAAGGGGAAACAAGGCTAAGGCAGGACAACGCACGGCTAGGCAATGCACGTTAAGGCAAGGAAAGGGTAACTCATGGGAAAGCACGGTCAGGCGAGGCAAGGCTAAGGCATGACAACGCAAGGCTAGGCAATGCACGGAAAGGAAGCAAAGAGTAACGGAAAGCAAGGAAGGCAAGGGAAAGCAAGGGAAGGCAAGGGTAACGGAAGGAACGGCACGGCAAGGGGAAACAAGGCTAAGGCACGGCAACGTAGGCTAGGAAATGCACGGCAAGGAAAGGAAAGGGTACCGCATGGGAAAGCACGTTCAGGCGAGGCAAGGCTAAGGCACGACAACCCAAGGCTAGGCAATGCACGGAAGGCAAGCAAAGAGTAACGGAAGGTAAGCTAGGCAAGGAAAAGGAAGGAAAGTCCAGGGTAACGGAAGGAACGGCACGGCAAGGGGAAAGAAGTCTAAGACACGACACCGAACGCTAGGCAATGAACGGCAAGGCAAGGTAAGGGTAACGCATTTGATAGCACGGTCAGGCGAGGCGACGCTAAGGCACGACAACGCAAGGCTAGGCAATGCACGGAAGGCAAGCAAAGAGTAACGGAAGGTAAGGAAGGCAAGGGAACGCAGGGAAATGCAAGTGTAACGGAAGGAACGGCACGGCAAGGGGAAACAAGGCTAACGCACGACAACGCACGGCTAGGCAATGCAGGGCAAGGCAAGCAAAGGGTAACGCAAGGCAAGGCACGGTGAGGCTAGGCAAGGCTAATGCACGAAAACGCAAGGCTAGGCAATGCACGACAATGCAAGGAAAGCTTAAAGCAAAGGAAGGCAAGGTCAGGCCAGATAAGGCAAAGGCACGACAACGCAAGGCTAGGAAATTCAGGGAAGGCAAGCAAAGAGTAACGGAAGGTAAGCAAGGCAAGGAAAAGCAAGGAAAGGCAAGGGTAACGGAAGGAACGGCACGGCAAGGGGAAACAAGGCTAAGGCACGACAACGAACGCTAGGCAATGCACGGCAAGGCAAGGAAAGGGTAACGCATGGGAAAGCACGGTCAGGCGAGGCAAGGCTAAGGCACGACAACGCAAGGCTAGGCAATGCACGGAAGGCAAGCAAAGAGTAACGGAAGGCAAGGAAGGCAAGGGAAAGCAAGGGAAGGCAAGGGTAACGGAAGGAACGGCACGGCAAGGGGAAACAAGGCTAAGGCACGACAACTCACGGCTAGGCAATGCACGGCAAGGCAAGGAAAGGGTAACGCATGGGAAAGCACGGTCAGGCGAGGCAAGGATAAGGCACGACAATGCAAGGCTACGCAATGCACGGCAAGGCAAGGAAAGAGTAACGGAAGGAAAGGAAGGCAAGGCAAAGCCAGGCAAGGCAAGTGCAACAAAAGGCACGCCACGGCAAGGGGAAACAAGGCTAAGGCACGACAATGCACGGCTAGGCAATGCACGGCAAGGCAAGGAAAGGGTAACGCAAGGCAAGGCACGGTGAGGCTAGGCAAGGCTAATGCACGACAACGCAAGGCTAGGCAATGCACGACAATGCAACGAAAGCTTAAAGCAAAGGAAGGCAAGGTCAGGCCAGATAAGGCTAAGGCACGACAACGCAAGGCTAGGCAATGCAGGGAATGCAAGCAAAGAGTAACGGAAGGTAAGCAAGGCAAGGGAAAGCAAGGAAAGGCAAGGGTAACGGAAGGAACGGCACGGCAAGGGGAAACAAGGCTACGGCACGGCAACGCAGGCTAGGCAATGCACGGCAAGGCAAGGAAAGGGTAACGCATGGGAAAGCACGGTCAGGCGAGGCAAGGCTAAGGCAAGACAACGCAAGGCTAGGCAATGCACGGAAAGTAAGCAAAGAGTAACGGAACGCAAGGAAGGCAAGGGAAAGCAAGGGAAGGCAAGGGTAACGGAAGGAACGGCACGGCAAGGGGAAACAAGGCTAAGGCACGGCAACGTAGGCTAGGCAATGCACGGCAAGGCAAGGAAAGGGTAACGCATGGGAAAGCACCTTCAGGCGAGGCAAGGCTAAGGCACGACAACCCAAGGCTAGGCAATGCACGGAAGGCAAGCAAAGAGTAACGGAAGGTAAGGAAGGCAAGGGAAAGCAAAGAAAGGCAAGTGTAACGGAAGGAACGGCACGGCAAGGGGAAACAAGGCTAAGGCACGACAACGCACGGCTAGGCAATGCACGGCAAGGCAAGCAAAGAGTAATGGAAGGTAAGGCACGGTGAGGCTAGGCAAGGCTAATGCACGAAAACGCAAGGCTAGGCGATGCACGACAATGCAAGGAAAGCTTAAAGCAAAGGAAGGCAAGGTCAAGCAAAATAAGGCTAAGGCACGACAACGGAAGGCTAGGAAATTCAGGGAAGGCAAGCAAAGAGTAACGGAAGGTAAGCTAGGCAAGGAAGGAAAGGCCAGGGTAACGGAAGGAACGGCAAGGCAAGGGGAAACAACTCTAAGGCACGACACCGAACGCTAGGCAATGAACGGCAAGGCAAGGAAAGGGTAACGCATTTGAAAGCACGGTCAGGCGAGGCAACGCTAAGGCACGACAACGCAAGGCTAGGCAACGCACGGAAGGCAAGTAAAGAGTAACGGAAGGTAAGGAAGGCAAGGGAAAGCAGGGAAAGGCAAGTGTAACGGAAGGAACGGCACGGCAAGGGGAAACAAGGCTAAGGCACGACAACGCACGGCTAGGCAATGCACGGCAAGGCAAGGAAAGGGTAACGCATGGGAAAGCACGGTGAGGCGAGGCAAGGCTAAGGCACGACAATGCAAGGCTAGGCAATGCACGGCAAGGCAAGGAAAGAGTAACTGAAGGAATGGAAGGCAAGGCAAAGCCAGGCAAGGCAAGTGTAACAAAAGGCACGCCACGGCAAGGGGAAACAAGGCTAAGGCACGACAACGCACGGCTAGGCAATGCACGTTAAGGCAAGGAAAGGGTAACTCATGGGAAAGCACGGTCAGTCGAGGCAAGGCTAAGGCATGACAACGCAAGGCCAGGCAATGCACGGAAAGCAAGCAAAGAGTAACGGAAAGCAAGGAAGGCAAGGGAAAGCAAGGGAAGGCAAGGGTAACGGAAGGAACGGCACGGCAAGGGGAAACAAGGCTAAGGCACGGCAACGTAGGCTAGGAAATGCACGGCAAGGAAAGGAAAGGGTACCGCATGGGAAAGCACGTTCAGGCGAGGCAAGGCTAAGGCACGACAACGCAAGGCTAGGCAATGCACGGAAGGCAAGCAAAGAGCAACGGAAGGTAAGGAAGGCAAGGGAAAGCAAAGAAAGGCAAGTGTAACGGAAGGAACGGCACGGCAAGGGGAAACAAGGCTAAGGCACGACAACGCACGGCTAGGCAATGCACGGCAAGGCAAGCAAAGGGTAACGCAAGGAAAGGCACGGTGAGGCTAGGCAAGGCTAATGCATGAAAACGCAAGGCGTTGGCGATGCACGACAATGCAAGGAAAGCTTAAAGCAAAGGAAGGCAAGGTCAGGCGAGATAAGGCTAAGGCACGACAACGCAAGGCTAGGAAATTCAGGGAAGGCAAGCAAAGAGTAACGGAAGGTAAGCTAGGCAAGGAAAAGGAAGGAAAGGCCAGGGTAACGGAAGGAACGGCACGGCAAGGGGAAACAAGTCTAAGACACGACACCGAACGCTAGGCAATGAACGGCAAGGCAAGGAAAGGGTAACGCATTTGATAGCACGGTCAGGCGAGGCAACGCTAAGGCACGACAACGCAAGGCTAGGCAATGCACGGAAGGCAAGCAAAGAGTAACGGAAGGTAAGGAAGGCAAGGGAACGCAGGGAAATGCAAGTGTAACGGAAGGAACGGCACGGCAAGGGGAAACAAGGCTAAGGCACGACAACGCACGGCTAGGCAATGCAGGGCAAGGCAAGCAAAGGGTAACGCAAGGCAAGGCACGGTGAGGCTAGGCAAGGCTAATGCACGAAAACGCAAGGCTAGGCAATGCACGACAATGCAAGGAAAGCTTAAAGCAAAGGAAGGCAAGGTCAGGCCAGATAAGGCAAAGGCACGACAACGCAAGGCTAGGCAATTCAGGGAAGGCAAGCAAAGAGTAACGGAAGGTAAGCAAGGCAAGGAAAAGCAGCGAAAGGCAAGGGTAACGGAAGGAACGGCACGGCAAGGGGAAACAAGGCTAAGGAACGGCAACGCAGGCTAGGCAATGCACGGCAAGGCAAGGAAAGGGTAACGCATGGGAAAGCACGGACAGGCGAGGCAAGGCTAAGGCATGACAACGCAAGGCTTGGCAATGCACGGAAAGTAAGCAAAGAGTAACGGAACGCAAGGAAGGCAAGGGAAAGCAAGGGAAGGCAAGGGTAACGGAAGGAACGGCACGGCAAGGGGAAACAAGGCTAAGGCACGACAACGCACGGCTAGGCAATGCACGGCAAGGCAAGGAAAGGGTAACGCATGGGAAAGCACGGTCAGGCGAGGCAAGGATAAGGCACGACAATGCAAGGCTACGCAATGCACGGCAAGGCAAGGAAAGAGTAACGGAAGTCAAGGAAGGCAAGGCAAAGCCAGGCAAGGCAAGTGCAACAAAAGGCACGCCACGGCAAGGGGAAACAAGGCTAAGGCACGACAACGCACGGCTAGGCAATGCACGGCAAGGCAAGAAAAGGGTAACGCAAGGCAAGGCACGGTGAGGCTAGGCAAGGCTAATGCACGACAACGCAAGGCTAGGCAATGCACGACAATGCAAGGAAAGCTTAAAGCAAAGGAAGGCAAGGTCAGGCCAGATAAGGCAAAGGCACGACAACGCAAGGCTAGGCAATTCAGGAAATGCAAGCAAAGAGTAACGGAAGGTAAGCAAGGCAAGGAAAAGCAAGGAAAGGCAAGGGTAACGGAAGGAACGGCACGGCAAGGGGAAACAAGGCTAAGGCACGGCAACGTAGGCTAGGCAATGCACGGCAAGGCAAGCAAAGGGTAACGCAAGGAAAGGCACGGTGAGGCTAGGCAAGGCTAATGCATGAAAACGCAAGGCTAGGCGATGCACGACAATGCAAGGAAAGCTTAAAGCAAAGGAAGGCAAGGTCAGGCGAGATAAGGCTAAGGCACGACAACGCAAGGCTAGGAAATTCAGGGAAGGCAAGCAAAGAGTAACGGAAGGTAAGCTAGGCAAGGAAAAGGAAGGAAAGGCCAGTGTAACGGAAGGAACGGCACGGCAAGGGGAAACAAGTCTAAGGCACGACACCGAACGCTAGGCAATGAACGGCAAGGCAAGGAAAGGGTAACGCATTTGAAAGCACGGTCAGGCGAGGCAACGCTAAGGCACGACAACGCAAGGCTAGGCGATGCACGACAATGCAAGGAAAGCTTAAAGCAAGGAAGGCACGGTCAGGCGAGATAAGGCTAAGGCACGACAACGCAAGGCTAGGCAATGCAGGGAAGGGAAGCAAAGAGTAACGGAAGGTAAGCAAGGCAAGGAAAAGCAAGGAAAGGCAAGGGTAACGGAAGGAACGGCACGGCAAGGGGAAACAAGGGTAAGGCACGGCAACCTAGGCTAGGCAATGCACGGCAAGGCAAGGAAAGGGTAACGCAAGGCAAGACACGGTGAGGCTAGGCAAGGCTAATGCACGACAACGCAAGGCTAGGCAATGCACGACAATGCAAGGAAAGCTTAAAGCAAAGGAAGGCACGGTCAGGCGAGATAAGGCAAAGGCACGACAACGCAAGGCTAGGCAATTCAGGGAAGGCAAGCAAAGAGTAACGGAAGGTAAGCAAGGCAAGGAAAAGCAAGGAAAGGCAAGTGTAACGGAAGGAACGGCACGGCAAGGGGAAACAAGGCTAAGGCACGACAACGCACGGCTAGGCAATGCAGGGCAAGGCAAGCAAAGGGTAACGCAAGGCAAGGCACGGTGAGGCTAGGCAAGGCTAATGCACGACAACGCAAGGCTACGCAATGCACGACATTGCAAGGAAAGCTTAAAGGAAAGGAAGGCACGGTCAGGCGAGATAAGGCTAAGGCACGACAACGCAAGGCTAGGCAATGCAGGGAAGGCAAGCAAAGAGTAACGGAAGGTAAGGAAGGCAAGGGAAAGCAAAGAAAGGCAAGTGTAACGGAAGGAACGGCACGGCAAGGGGAAACAAGGCTAAGGCACGACAACGCACGGCTAGGCAATGCACGGCAAGGCAAGCAAAGGGTAACGCAAGGCAAGGCACGGTGAGGCTAGGCAAGGCTAATGCACGACAACGCAAGGCTAGGCAATGCACGACAATGCAAGGAAAGCTTAAAGCAAAGGAAGGCAAGGTCAGGCCAGATAAGGCAAAGGCACGACAACGCAAGGCTAGGCAATTCAGGGAATGCAAGCAAAGAGTAACGGAAGGTAAGCAAGGCAAGGAAAAGCAAGGAAAGGCAAAGGTAACGGAAGGAACGGCACGGCAAGGGGAAACAAGTCTAAGGCACGACACCGAACGCTAGGCAATGAACGGCAAGGCAAGGAAAGGGTAACGCATTTGAAAGCACGGTCAGGCGAGGCAACGCTAAGGCACGACAACGCAAGGCTAGGCAATGCACGGAAAGTAAGCAAAGAGTAACGGAACGCAAGGAAGGCAAGGGAAAGCAAGGGAAGGCAAGGGTAACGGAAGGAACGGCACGGCAAGGGGAAACAAGGCTAAGGCACGGCAACGTAGGCTAGGCAATGCACGGCAAGGCAAGCAAAGGGTAACGCAAGGAAAGGCACGGTGAGGCTAGGCAAGGCTAATGCATGAAAACGCAAGGCGTTGGCGATGCACGACAATGCAAGGAAAGCTTAAAGCAAAGGAAGGCAAGGTCAGGCGAGATAAGGCTAAGGCACGACAACGCAAGGCTAGGAAATTCAGGGAAGGCAAGCAAAGAGTAACGGAAGGTAAGCTAGGCAAGGAAAAGGAAGGAAAGGCCAGGGTAACGGAAGGAACGGCACGGCAAGGGGAAACAAGTCTAAGACACGACACCGAACGCTAGGCAATGAACGGCAAGGCAAGGAAAGGGTAACGCATTTGATAGCACGGTCAGGCGAGGCAACGCTAAGGCACGACAACGCAAGGCTAGGCAATGCACGGAAGGCAAGCAAAGAGTAACGGAAGGTAAGGAAGGCAAGGGAACGCAGGGAAATGCAAGTGTAACGGAAGGAACGGCACGGCAAGGGGAAACAAGGCTAAGGCACGACAACGCACGGCTAGGCAATGCAGGGCAAGGCAAGCAAAGGGTAACGCAAGGCAAGGCACGGTGAGGCTAGGCAAGGCTAATGCACGAAAACGCAAGGCTAGGCAATGCACGACAATGCAAGGAAAGCTTAAAGCAAAGGAAGGCAAGGTCAGGCCAGATAAGGCAAAGGCACGAAAACGCAAGGCTAGGCAATTCAGGGAAGGCAAGCAAAGAGTAACGGAAGGTAAGCAAGGCAAGGAAAAGCAAGGAAAGGCAAGGGTAACGGAAGGAACGGCACGGCAAGGGGAAACAAGGCTAAGGAACGGCAACGCAGGCTAGGCAATGCACGGCAAGGCAAGGAAAGGGTAACGCATGGGAAAGCACGGACAGGCGAGGCAAGGCTAAGGCATGACAACGCAAGGCTTGGCAATGCACGGAAAGTAAGCAAAGAGTAACGGAACGCAAGGAAGGCAAGGGAAAGCAAGGGAAGGCAAGGGTAACGGAAGGAACGGCACGGCAAGGGGAAACAAGGCTAAGGCACGACAACGCACGGCTAGGCAAAGCACGGCAAGGCAAGGAAAGGGTAACGCATGGGAAAGCACGGTCAGGCGAGGCAAGGATAAGGCACGACAATGCAAGGCTACGCAATGCACGGCAAGGCAAGGAAAGAGTAACGGAAGTCAAGGAAGGCAAGGCAAAGCCAGGCAAGGCAAGTGCAACAAAAGGCACGCCACGGCAAGGGGAAACAAGGCTAAGGCACGACAACGCACGGCTAGGCAATGCACGGCAAGGCAAGAAAAGGGTAACGCAAGGCAAGGCACGGTGAGGCTAGGCAAGGCTAATGCACGACAACGCAAGGCTAGGCAATGCACGACAATGCAAGGAAAGCTTAAAGCAAAGGAAGGCAAGGTCAGGCCAGATAAGGCAAAGGCACGACAACGCAAGGCTAGGCAATTCAGGAAATGCAAGCAAAGAGTAACGGAAGGTAAGCAAGGCAAGGAAAAGCAAGGAAAGGCAAGGGTAACGGAAGGAACGGCACGGCAAGGGGAAACAAGGCTAAGGCACGGCAACGTAGGCTAGGCAATGCACGGCAAGGCAAGCAAAGGGTAACGCAAGGAAAGGCACGGTGAGGCTAGGCAAGGCTAATGCATGAAAACGCAAGGCTAGGCGATGCACGACAATGCAAGGAAAGCTTAAAGCAAAGGAAGGCAAGGTCAGGCGAGATAAGGCTAAGGCACGACAACGCATGGCTAGGAAATTCAGGGAAGGCAAGCAAAGAGTGACGGAAGGTAAGCTAGGCAAGGAAAAGGAAGGAAAGGCCAGTGTAACGGAAGGAACGGCACGGCAAGGGGAAACAAATCTAAGGCACGACACCGAACGCTAGGCAATGAACTGCAAGGCAAGGAAAGGGTAACGCATTTGAAAGCACGGTCAGGCGAGGCAACGCTAAGGCACGACAACGCAAGGCTAGGCAATGCACGACAATGCAAGGAAAGCTTAAAGCAAAGGAAGGCACGGTCAGGCGAGATAAGGCTAAGGCACGACAACGCAAGGCTAGGCAATGCAGGGAACGGAAGCAAAGAGTAACGGAAGGTAAGCAAGGCAAGGAAAAGCAAGGAAAGGCAAGGGTAACGGAAGGAACGGCACGGCAAGGGGAAACAAGGGTAAGGCACGGCAACCTAGGCTAGGCAATGCACGGCAAGGCAAGGAAAGGGTAACGCAAGGCAAGACACGGTGAGGCTAGGCAAGGCTAATGCACGACAACGCAAGGCTAGGCTATGCACGACAATGCAAGGAAAGCTTAAAGCAAAGGAAGGCAAGGTCAGGCGAGATAAGGCAAAGGTACGACAACGCAAGGCTAGGCAATTCAGGGAAGGCAAGCAAAGAGTAACGGAAGGTAAGCAAGGCAAGGAAAAGCAAAGAAAAGCAAGTGTAACGGAAGGAACGGCACGGCAAGGGGAAACAAGGCTAAGGCACGATAACGCACGGCTAGGCAATGCAGGGCAAGGCAAGCAAAGGGTAACGCAAGGCAAGGCACGGTGAGGCTAGGCAAGGCTAATGCACGACAACGCAAGGCTACGCAATGCACGACATTGCAAGGAAAGCTTAAAGGAAAGGAAGGCACGGTCAGGCGAGATAAGGCTAAGGCACGACAACGCAAGGCTAGGCAATGCACGGAAGGCAAGCAAAGAGTAACGGAAGGTAAGGAAGGCAAGGGAAAGCAAAGAAAAGCAAGTGTAACGGAAGGAACGGCACGGCAAGGGGAAACAAGGCTAAGGCACGACAACGCACGGCTAGGCAATGCACGGCCAGGCGAGGAAAGGGTAACGCAAGGCAAGGCACGGTGAGGCTAGGCAAGGCTAATGCACGACAACGCAAGGCTAGGCAATGCACGACAATGCAAGGAAAGCTTAAAGCAAAGGAAGGCAAGGTCAGGCCAGATAAGGCAAAGGCACGACAACGCAAGGCTAGGCAATTCAGGGAATGCAAGCAAAGAGTAACGGAAGGTAAGCAAGGCAAGGAAAAGCAAGGAAAGGCAAAGGTAACGGAAGGAACGGCACGGCAAGGGGAAACAAGTCTAAGGCACGACACCGAACGCTAGGCAATGAACGGCAAGGCAAGGAAAGGGCAACGCATTTGAAAGCACGGTCAGGCGAGGCAACGCTAAGGCACGACAACGCAAGGCTAGGCAATGCACGGAAAGTAAGCAAAGAGTAACGGAACGCAAGGAAGGCAAAGGAAAGCAAGGGAAGGCAAGGGTAACGGAAGGAACGGCACGGCAAGGGGAAACAAGGCTAAGGCACGGCAACGTAGGCTAGGCAATGCACGGCAAGGCAAGCAAAGGGTAACACAAGGAAAGGCACGGTGAGGCTAGGCAAGGCTAATGCATGAAAACGCAAGGCTAGGCGATGCACGACAATGCAAGGAAAGCTTAAAGCAAAGGAAGGCAAGGTCAGGCGAGATAAGGCTAAGGCACGACAACGCAAGGCTAGGAAATTCAGGGAAGGCAACAAAGAGTAACGGAAGGTAAGCTAGGCAAGGAAAAGGAAGGAAAGGCCAGGGTAACGGAAGGAACGGCACGGCAAGGGGAAACAAGTCTAAGGCACGACACCGAACGCTAGGCAATGAACGGCAAGGCAAGGAAAGGGTAACGCATTTGAAAGCACGGTCAGGCGAGGCAACGCTAAGGCACGACAACGCAAGGCTAGGCAATGCACGGAAGGCAAGCAAAGAGTAACGGAAGGTAAGGAAGGCAAGGGAAAGCAGGGAAAGGCAAGTGTAACGGAAGGAACGGCACGGCAAGGGGAAACAAGGCTAAGGCACGACAACGCACGGCTAGGCAATGCACGGCAAGGCAAGGAAAGAGTAACGGAAGGAAAGGAAGGCAAGGCAAAGCCAGGCAAGGCAAGTGTAACAAAAGGCACGCCACGGCAAGGGGAAACAAGGCTAAGGCACGACAACGCACGGCTAGGCAATGCACGGCAAGGCAAGGAAAGGGTAACGCAAGGCAAGGCACGGTGTGGCTAGGCAAGGCTAATGCACGACAACGCAAGGCTAGGCAATGCACGACAATGCAAGGAAAGCTTAAAGCAAAGGAAGGCACGGTCAGGCGAGATAAGGCTAAGGCACGAAAACGCAAGGCTAGGCAATGCAGGGAAAGGAAGCAAAGAGTAACGGAATGTAAGCAAGGCAAGGAAAAGCAAGGAAAGGCAAGGGTAACGGAAGGAACGGCACGGCAAGGGGAAACAAGGCTAAGGCACGACAACGCAGGGCTAGGCAATGCACGTCAAGGCAAGGAAAGGGTAACTCATGGGAAAGTACGGTCAGGCGAGGCAAGGCTAATGCATGACAACGCAAGGCTAGGCAATGCACGGAAAGCAAGCAAAGAGTAACGGAAAGGAAGGAAGGCAAGGGAAAGCAAGGGAAGGCAAGGGTAACGAAAGGAACGGCACGGCAAGGGGAAACAAGGCTAAGGCACGGCAACGTAGGCTAGGCAATGCACGGCAAGGCAAGGAAAGGGTACCGCATGGGAAAGCACGTTCAGGCGAGGCAAGGCTAAGGCACGACAACGCAAGGCTAGGCAATGCACGGAAGGCAAGCAAAGAGTAACGGAAGGTAAGGAAGGCAAGGGAAAGCAAAGAAAGGCAAGTGTAACGGAAGGAACGGCACGGCAAGGGGAAACAAGGCTAAGGCACGACAACGCACGGCTAGGCAATGCACGGCAAGGCAAGCAAAGGGTAACGCATGGGAAAGCACGGTCAGGTGAGGCAAGGATAAGGCACGAAAACGCAAGGCTAGGCAATGCACGACAATGCAAGGAAATCTTAAAGCAAAGGAAGGCAAGGTCAGGCCAGATAAGGAAAAGGCACGACAACGCAAGGCTAGGCAATTCAGGGAATGCAAGCAAAGAGTAACGGAAGGTAAGCAAGGCAAGGAAAAGCAAGGAAAGGCAAGGGTAACGGAAGGAACGGCACGGCAAGGGGAAACAAGGCTAAGGCACGGCAACGCAGGCTAGGCTATGCACGGCAAGGCAAGGAAAGGGTAACGCATGGGAAAGCACGGTCAGGCGAGGCAAGGCTAAGGCATGACAACGCAAGGCTAGGCAATGCACGGAAAGTAAGCAAAGAGTAACGGAACGCAAGGAAGGCAAGGGAAAGCAAGGGAAGGCAAGGGTAACGTAAGGAACGGCACGGCAAGGGGAAACAAGGCTAAGGCACGGCAACGTAGGCTAGGCAATGCACGGCAAGGCAAGCAAAGGGTAACGCAAGGAAAGGCACGGTGAGGCTAGGCAAGGCTAATGCATGAAAACGCAAGGCTAGGCGATGCACGACAATGCAAGGAAAGCTTAAAGCAAAGGAAGGCAAGGTCAGGCGAAATAAGGCTAAGGCACGACAACGCAAGGCTAGGAAATTCAGGGAAGGCAAGCAAAGAGTAACGGAAGGTAAGCTAGGCAAGGAAAAGGAAGGAAAGGCCAGGGTAACGGAAGGAACGGCACGGCAAGGGGAAACAAGTCTAAGGCACGACACCGAACGCTAGGCAATGAACGGCAAGGCAAGGAAAGGGTAACGCATTTGAAAGCACGGTCAGGCGAGGCAACGCTAAGGCACGACAACGCAAGGCTAGGCAATGCACGGAAGGCAAGCAAAGAGTAACGGAAGGTAAGGAAGGCAAGGGAAAGCAGGGAAAGGCAAGTGTAACGGAAGGAACGGCACGGCAAGGGGAAACAAGGCTAAGGCACGACAACGCACGGCTAGGCAATGCACGGCAAGGCAAGGAAAGGGTAACGCATGGGAAAGCACGGTCAGGCGAGGCAAGGATAAGGCACGACAATGCAAGGCTAGGCAATGCACGGCAAGGCAAGGAAAGAGTAACGGAAGGAAAGGAAGGCAAGGCAAAGCCAGGCAAGGCAAGTGTAACAAAAGGCACGCCACGGCAAGGGGAAACAAGGCTAAGGCACGACAACGCACGGCTAGGCAATGCACGGCAAGGCAAGCAAAGGGTAACGCAAGGCAAGGCACGGTGAGGCTAGGCAAGGCTAATGCACGAAAACGCAAGGCTAGGCGATGCACGACAATGCAAGGAAAGCTTAAAGCAAAGGAAGGCAAGGTCAGGCGAGATAAGGCTAAGGCACGACAACGCAAGGCTAGGAAATTCAGGGAAGGCAAGCAAAGAGTAACGGAAGGTAAGCTAGGCAAGGAAAAGGAAGGAAAGGCCAGGGTAACGGAAGGAACGGCACGGCAAGGGGAAACAAGTCTAAGGCACGACACCGAACGCTAGGCAATGAACGGCAAGGCAAGGAAAGGGTAACGCATTTGAAAGCACGGTCAGGCGAGGCAACGCTAAGGCACGACAACGCAAGGCTAGGCAATGCACGGAAGGCAAGCAAAGAGTAACGGAAGGTAAGGAAGGCAAGGGAAAGGAAGGAAAGGCAAGTGTAACGGAAGGAACGGCACGGCAAGGGGAAACAAGGCTAAGGCACGACAACGCACGGCTAGGCAATGCACGGAAAGGCAAGGAAAGGGTAACACATGGGAAAGCACGGTCAGGCGATGCAAGGCTAAGGCATGACAACGCAAGGCTAGGCAATGCACGGAAAGCAAGCAAAGAGTAACGGAACGCAAGGAAGGCAAGGGAAAGCAAGGGAAGGCAAGGGTAACGGAAGGAACGGCACGGCAAGGGGAAACAAGGCTAAGGCACGGCAACGCAGGCTAGGCAATGCACGGCAAGGCAAGGAAAGGGTAACGCATGGGAAAGCACGGTCAGGTGAGGCAAGGATAAGGCACGACAATGCAAGGCTAGGCAATGCACGGCAAGGTAAGGAAAGAGTAACGGAAGGAAAGGAAGGCAAGTCAAAGCCAGGAAAGGCAAGTGTAACAAAAGGCACGCCACGGCAATGGGAAACAAGGCTAAGGCACGACAACGCACGGCTAGGGAATGCACGGCAAGGCAAGGAAAGGGTAACGCAAGGCAAGGCACGGTGAGGCTAGGCAAGGTTAATGCACGACAACGCAAGGCTAGGCAATGCACGACAATGCAAGGAAAGCTTAAAGCAAAGGAAGGCACGGTCAGGCGAGATAAGGCTAAGGCACGACAACGCAAGGCTAGGCAATTCAGGGAAGGCAAGCAAAGAGTAACGGAAGGTAAGGAAGGCAAGGGAAGGCAAGGAAAGGCAAGTGTAACGGAAGGAACGGCACGGCAAGGGGAAACAAGTCTAAGGCACGACACCGAACGCTAGGCAATGAACGGCAAGGCAAGGAAAGGGATACGCATGTGAAAGCACGGTCAGGCGAGGCAAAGCTAAGGCACGACAACGCAAGGCTATGCAATGCACGGAAGGCAAGCAAAGAGTAACGGAAGGTAAGGAAGGCAAGGGAAAGCAAGGAAAGGCAAGTGTAACGGAAGGAACGGCACGGCAAGGGGAAACAAGGCTAAGGCACGACAACGCACGGCTAGGCAATGCACGGCAAGGCAAGGAAAGGGTAACGCATGGGAAAGCACGGTCAGGCGAGGCAAGGCTAAGGCACGACAACGCAAGGCTAGGCAATGCACGGAAGGCAAGCAAAGAGTAACGGAAGGTAAGGAAGGCAAGGGAAAGCAAGGAAAGGCAAGTGTAACGGAAGGAACGGCACGGCAAGGGGAAACAAGGCTAAGGCACGACAACGCACGACTAGGCAATGCACGGCAAGGCAAGCAAAGGGTAACGCAAGGAAAGGCACGGTGAGGCTAGGCAAGGCTAATGCACGACAACGCAAGGCTAGGCAATGCACGACAATGCAAGGAAAGCTTAAAGCAAAGGAAGGCACGGTCAGGCGAGATAAGGCTAAGGCACGACAACGCAAGGCTAGGAAATTTAGGGAAGGCAAGCAAAGAGTAACGGAATGTAAGGAAGGCAAGGGAAAGCAAGGAAAGGCAAGTGTAACGGAAGGAACGGCACGGCAAGGGGAAACAAGGTTAAGGCACGACAACGCACGGCTAGGCAATGCACGTTAAGGCAAGGAAAGGGTAACTCATGGGAAAGCACGGTCAGGCGATGCAAGGCTAAGGCATGACAACGCAAGGCTAGGCAATGCACGGAAAGCAAGCAAAGAGTAACGGAACGCAAGGAAGGCAAGGGAAAGCAAGGGAAGGCAAGGGTAACGGAAGGAACGGCACGGCAAGGGGAAACAAGGCTAAGGCACGGCAACGTAGGCTAGGAAATGCACGGCAAGGAAAGGAAAGGGTACCGCATGGGAAAGCACGTTCAGGCGAGGCAAGGCTAAGGCACGACAACGCAAGGCTAGGCAATGCACGGAAGGCAAGCAAAGAGCAACGGAAGGTAAGGAAGGCAAGGGAAAGCAAAGAAAGGCAAGTGTAACGGAAGGAACGGCACGGCAAGGGGAAACAAGGCTAAGGCACGACAACGCACGGCTAGGCAATGCACGGCAAGGCAAGCAAAGGGTAACGCAAGGAAAGGCACGGTGAGGCTAGGCAAGGCTAATGCATGAAAACGCAAGGCGTTGGCGATGCACGACAATGCAAGGAAAGCTTAAAGCAAAGGAAGGCAAGGTCAGGCGAGATAAGGCTAAGGCACGACAACGCAAGGCTAGGAAATTCAGGGAAGGCAAGCAAAGAGTAACGGAAGGTAAGCTAGGCAAGGAAAAGGAAGGAAAGGCCAGGGTAACGGAAGGAACGGCACGGCAAGGGGAAACAAGTCTAAGACACGACACCGAACGCTAGGCAATGAACGGCAAGGCAAGGAAAGGGTAACGCATTTGATAGCACGGTCAGGCGAGGCAACGCTAAGGCACGACAACGCAAGGCTAGGCAATGCACGGAAGGCAAGCAAAGAGTAACGGAAGGTAAGGAAGGCAAGGGAACGCAGGGAAATGCAAGTGTAACGGAAGGAACGGCACGGCAAGGGGAAACAAGGCTAAGGCACGACAACGCACGGCTAGGCAATGCAGGGCAAGGCAAGCAAAGGGTTACGCAAGGCAAGGCACGGTGAGGCTAGGCAAGGCTAATGCACGAAAACGCAAGGCTAGGCAATGCACGACAATGCAAGGAAAGCTTAAAGCAAAGGAAGGCAAGGTCAGGCCAGATAAGGCAAAGGCACGAAAACGCAAGGCTAGGCAATTCAGGGAAGGCAAGCAAAGAGTAACGGAAGGTAAGCAAGGCAAGGAAAAGCAAGGAAAGGCAAGGGTAACGGAAGGAACGGCACGGCAAGGGGAAACAAGGCTAAGGAACGGCAACGCAGGCTAGGCAATGCACGGCAAGGCAAGGAAAGGGTAACGCATGGGAAAGCACGGTCAGGCGAGGCAAGGCTAAGGCATGACAACGCAAGGCTTGGCAATGCACGGAAAGTAAGCAAAGAGTAACGGAACGCAAGGAAGGCAAGGGAAAGCAAGGGAAGGCAAGGGTAACGGAAGGAACGGCACGGCAAGGGGAAACAAGGCTAAGGCACGACAACGCACGGCTAGGCAAAGCACGGCAAGGCAAGGAAAGGGTAACGCATGGGAAAGCACGGTCAGGCGAGGCAAGGATAAGGCACGACAATGCAAGGCTACGCAATGCACGGCAAGGCAAGGAAAGAGTAACGGAAGTCAAGGAAGGCAAGGCAAAGCCAGGCAAGGCAAGTGCAACAAAAGGCACGCCACGGCAAGGGGAAACAAGGCTAAGGCACGACAACGCACGGCTAGGCAATGCACGGCAAGGCAAGAAAAGGGTAACGCAAGGCAAGGCACGGTGAGGCTAGTCAAGGCTAATGCACGACAACGCAAGGCTAGGCAATGCACGACAATGCAAGGAAAGCTTAAAGCAAAGGAAGGCAAGGTCAGGCCAGATAAGGCAAAGGCACGACAACGCAAGGCTAGGCAATTCAGGAAATGCAAGCAAAGAGTAACGGAAGGTAAGCAAGGCAAGGAAAAGCAAGGAAAGGCAAGGGTAACGGAAGGAACGGCACGGCAAGGGGATACAAGGCTAAGGCACGGCAACGTAGGCTAGGCAATGCACGGCAAGGCAAGCAAAGGGTAACGCAAGGAAAGGCACGGTGAGGCTAGGCAAGGCTAATGCATGAAAACGCAAGGCTAGGCGATGCACGACAATGCAAGGAAAGCTTAAAGCAAAGGAAGGCAAGGTCAGGCGAGATAAGGCTAAGGCACGACAACGCAAGGCTAGGAAATTCAGGGAAGGCAAGCAAAGAGTGACGGAAGGTAAGCTAGGCAAGGAAAAGGAAGGAAAGGCCAGTGCAACGGAAGGAACGGCACGGCAAGGGGAAACAAATCTAAGGCACGACACCGAACGCTAGGCAATGAACTGCAAGGCAAGGAAAGGGTAACGCATTTGAAAGCACGGTCAGGCGAGGCAACGCTAAGGCACGACAACGCAAGGCTAGGCAATGCACGACAATGCAAGGAAAGCTTAAAGCAAAGGAAGGCACGGTCAGGCGAGATAAGGCTAAGGCACGACAACGCAAGGCTAGGCAATGCAGGGAAGGGAAGCAAAGAGTAACGGAAGGTAAGCAAGGCAAGGAAAAGCAAGGAAAGGCAAGGGTAACGGAAGGAACGGCACGGCAAGGGGAAACAAGGGTAAGGCACGGCAACCTAGGCTAGGCAATGCACGGCAAGGCAAGGAAAGGGTAACGCAAGGCAAGACACGGTGAGGCTAGGCAAGGCTAATGCACGACAACGCAAGGCTAGGCTATGCACGACAATGCAAGGAAAGCTTAAAGCAAAGGAAGGCACGGTCAGGCGAGATAAGGCAAAGGTACGACAACGCAAGGCTAGGCAATTCAGGGAAGGCAAGCAAAGAGTAACGGAAGGTAAGCAAGGCAAGGAAAAGCAAAGAAAAGCAAGTGTAACGGAAGGAACGGCACGGCAAGGGGAAACAAGGCTAAGGCACGACAACGCACGGCTAGGCAATGCAGGGCAAGGCAAGCAAAGGGTAACGCAAGGCAAGGCACGGTGAGGCTAGGCAAGGCTAATGCACGACAACGCAAGGCTACGCAATGCACGACATTGCAAGGAAAGCTTAAAGGAAAGGAAGGCACGGTCAGGCGAGATAAGGCTAAGGCACGACAACGCAAGGCTAGGCAATGCACGGAAGGCAAGCAAAGAGTAACGGAAGGTAAGGAAGGCAAGGGAAAGCAAAGAAAAGCAAGTGTAACGGAAGGAACGGCACGGCAAGGGGAAACAAGGCTAAGGCACGACAACGCACGGCTAGGCAATGCACGGCAAGGCAAGCAAAGGGTAACGCAAGGCAAGGCACGGTGAGGCTAGGCAAGGCTAATGCACGACAACGCAAGGCTAGGCAATGCACGACAATGCAAGGAAAGCTTAAAGCAAAGGAAGGCAAGGTCAGGCCAGATAAGGCAAAGGCACGACAACGCAAGGCTAGGCAATTCAGGGAATGCAAGCAAAGAGTAACGGAAGGTAAGCAAGGCAAGGAAAAGCAAGGAAAGGCAAAGGTAACGGAAGGAACGGCACGGCAAGGGGAAACAAGTCTAAGGCACGACACCGAACGCTAGGCAATGAACGGCAAGGCAAGGAAAGGGTAACGCATTTGAAAGCACGGTCAGGCGAGGCAACGCTAAGGCACGACAACGCAAGGCTAGGCAATGCACGGAAAGTAAGCAAAGAGTAACGGAACGCAAGGAAGGCAAAGGAAAGCAAGGGAAGGCAAGGGTAACGGAAGGAACGGCACGGCAAGGGGAAACAAGGCTAAGGCACGGCAACGTAGGCTAGGCAATGCACGGCAAGGCAAGCAAAGGGTAACACAAGGAAAGGCACGGTGAGGCTAGGCAAGGCTAATGCATGAAAACGCAAGGCTAGGCGATGCACGACAATGCAAGGAAAGCTTAAAGCAAAGGAAGGCAAGGTCAGGCGAGATAAGGCTAAGGCACGACAACGCAAGGCTAGGAAATTCAGGGAAGGCAAGCAAAGAGTAACGGAAGGTAAGCTAGGCAAGGAAAAGGAAGGAAAGGCCAGGGTAACTGAAGGAACGGCACGGCAAGGGGAAACAAGTCTAAGGCACGACACCGAACGCTAGGCAATGAACGGCAAGGCAAGGAAAGGGTAACGCATTTGAAAGCACGGTCAGGCGAGGCAACGCTAAGGCACGACAACGCAAGGCTAGGCAATGCACGGAAGGCAAGCAAAGAGTAACGGAAGGTAAGGAAGGCAAGGGAAAGCAGGGAAAGGCAAGTGTAACGGAAGGAAGGCTAAGGCACGACAACGCACGGCTAGGCAATGCACGGCAAGGCAAGGAAAGAGTAACGGAAGGAAAGGAAGGCAAGGCAAAGCCAGGCAAGGCAAGTGTAACAAAAGGCACGCCACGGCAAGGGGAAACAAGGCTAAGGCACGACAACGCACGGCTAGGCAATGCACGGCAAGGCAAGGAAAGGGTAACGCAAGGCAAGGCACGGTGAGGCTAGGCAAGGCTAATGCACGACAACGCAAGGCTAGGCAATGCACGACAATGCAAGGAAAGCTTAAAGCAAAGGAAGGCACGGTCAGGCGAGATAAGGCTAAGGCACGAAAACGCAAGGCTAGGCAATGCAGGGAAGGGAAGCAAAGAGTAACGGAATGTAAGCAAGGCAAGGAAAAGCAAGGAAAGGCAAGGGTAACGGAAGGAACGGCACGGCAAGGGGAAACAAGGCTAAGGCACGGCAACGCAGACTAGGCAATGCACGTCAAGGCAAGGAAAGGGTAACGCATGGGAAAGCACGGTCAGGCGATGCAAGGCTAAGGCATGACAACGCAAGGCTAGGCAATGCACGGAAAGCAAGCAAAGAGTAACGGAACGCAAGGAAGGCAAAGGAAAGCAAGGGAAGGCAAGGGTAACGGAAGGAACGGCACGGCAAGGGGAAACAAGGCTAAGGCACGACAACGCAGGCTAGGCAATGCACGGCAAGGCAAGGAAAGGGTAACGCATGGGAAAGCACGGTCAGGCGAGGCAAGGCTAAGGCACGACAACGCAAGGCTAGGCAATGCACGGAAGGCAAGCAAAGAGTAACGGAAGGTAAGGAAGGCAAAGGAAAGCAAGGGAAGGCAAGGGTAACGGAAGGAACGGCACGGCAGGCACGACAACGCACGGCTAGGCAATGCACGGCAAGGCAAGCAAAGGGTAATGCATGGGAAAGCACGGTCAGGTGAGGCAAGGATAAGGCACGAAAACGCAAGGCTAGGCAATGCACGACAATGCAAGGAAATCTTAAAGCAAAGGAAGGCAAGGTCAGGCCAGATAAGGCAAAGGCACGACAACGCAAGGCTAGGCAATTCAGGGAATGCAAGCAAAGAGTAACGGAAGGTAAGCAAGGCAAGGAAAAGCAAGGAAAGGCAAGGGTAACGGAAGGAACGGCACGGCAAGGGGAAACAAGGCTGAGGCACGGCAACGCAGGCTAGGCTATGCACGGCAAGGCAAGGAAAGGGTAACGCATGGGAAAGCACGGTCAGGCGAGGCAAGGCTAAGGCATGACAACGCAAGGCTAGGCAATGCACGGAAAGTAAGCAAAGAGTAACGGAACGCAAGGAAGGCAAGGGAAAGCAAGGGAAGGCAAGGGTAACGTAAGGAACGGCACGGCAAGGGGAAACAAGGCTAAGGCACGGCAACGTAGGCTAGGCAATGCACGGCAAGGCAAGCAAAGGGTAACGCAAGGAAAGGCACGGTGAGGCTAGGCAAGGCTAATGCATGAAAACGCAAGGCTAGGCGATGCACGACAATGCAAGGAAAGCTTAAAGCAAAGGAAGGCAAGGTCAGGCGAAATAAGGCTAAGGCACGACAACGCAAGGCTAGGAAATTCAGGGAAGGCAAGCAAAGAGTAACGGAAGGTAAGCTAGGCAAGGAAAAGGAAGGAAAGGCCAGGGTAACGGAAGGAACGGCACGGCAAGGGGAAACAAGTCTAAGGCACGACACCGAACGCTAGGCAATGAACGGCAAGGCAAGGAAAGGGTAACGCATTTGAAAGCACGGTCAGGCGAGGCAACGCTAAGGCACGACAACGCAAGGCTAGGCAATGCACGGATGGCAAGCAAAGAGTAACGGAAGGTAAGGAAGGCAAGGGAAAGCAGGGAAAGGCAAGTGTAACGGAAGGAACGGCACGGCAAGGGGAAACAAGGCTAAGGCACGACAACGCACGGCTAGGCAATGCACGGCAAGGTAAGGAAAGGGTAACGCATGGGAAAGCACGGTCAGGCGAGGCAAGGATAAGGCACGACAATGCAAGGCTAGGCAATGCACGGCAAGGCAAGGAAAGAGTAACGGAAGGAAAGGAAGGCAAGGCAAAGCCAGGCAAGGCAAGTGTAACAAAAGGCACGCCACGGCAAGGGGAAACAAGGCTAAGGCACGACAACGCACGGCTAGGCAATGCACGGCAAGGCAAGCAAAAGTTAACGCAAGGCAAGGCACGGTGTGGCTAGGCAAGGCTAATGCACGAAAACGCAAGGCTAGGCGACGCACGACAATGCAAGGAAACTTAAAGCAAAGGAAGGCACGGTCAGGCGAGATAAGGCTAAGGCACGACAACGCAAGGCTAGGCAATGCAGGGAAGGCAAGCAAAGAGTAACGGAAGGTAAGCAAGGCAAGGAAAAGGAAGGAAAGGCAAGGGTAACGGAAGGAACGGCACGGCAAGGGGAAACAAGTCTAAGGCACGACACCGAACGCTAGGCAATGAACGGCAAGGCAAGGAAAGGGTAACGCATTGGGAAAGCACGGTCAGGCGATGCAACGCTAAGCGACGACAACGCAAGGCTAGGCAATGCACGGAAGGCAAGCAAAGAGTAACGGAAGGTAAGGAAGGCAAGGGAAAGGAAGGAAAGGCAAGTGTAACGGAAGGAACGGCACGGCAAGGGGAAACAAGGCTAAGGCACGACAACGCACGGCTAGGCAATGCACGGAAAGGCAAGGAAAGGGTAACACATGGGAAAGCACGGTCAGGCGATGCAAGGCTAAGGCATGACAACGCAAGGCTAGGCAATGCACGGAAAGCAAGCAAAGAGTAACGGAACGCAAGGAAGTCAAGGGAAAGCAAGGGAAGGCAAGGGTAACGGAAGGAACGGCACGGCAAGGGGTAACAAGGCTAAGGCACGGCAACGCAGGGCTAGGCAATGCACGGCAAGGCAAGGAAAGGGTAACGCAGGGGAAGGCACGGTCAGGTGAGGCAAGGATAAGGCACGACAATGCAAGGCTAGGCAATGCACGGCAAGGTAAGGAAAGAGTAACGGAAGGAAAGGAAGGCAAGTCAAAGCCAGGAAAGGCAAGTGTAACAAGGCTAAAGGCACGCCACGGCAATGGGAAACAAGGCTAAGGCACGACAACGCACGGCTAGGCGAGATAATGCACGGCAAGGGCAAGGGAAAGGGTAAGGAAGGCAAAGGAAAGCAAGGAAAGGCAATGGTAACGGAAGGAACGGCACGGCAAGGGGAAACAAGGCTAAGGCACGACAACGCACGCTAGGCAATGCACGGCAAGGCAAGGAAAGGGTAACGCATGGGAAAGCACGGTCAGGCGAGGCAAGGCTAAGGAAAGCCAACGCAAGGCGGTAAGCAAGCAAGGAGTAACGGAATGCAAGGAAGGAAAGGGAAAGCAAGGGAAGGCAAGGGTAACGGAAGGAACGGCACGGCAAGGGGTGCTAAGGCACGACAACGCACGGCTAGGCAATGCACGGCAAGGCAAGGAAAGGGTAACGCAGGGGAAGGCACGGTCAGGTGAGGCAAGGATAAGGCACGACAATAAGGCAATGCACGGCAAGGCACGACAACGCAAGGCTAGGCAATCAAGGCTAAGGCAGGACAACGCACGGCTAGGCAATGCACGGCAAGGCAAGGAAAGGGTAACGCAAGGCAAGGCACGGTGACTAGGCAAGGTTAATGCACGACAACGCAAGGCTAGGCAATGCACGACAATGCAAGGAAAGCTTAAAGCAAGGAAACGGCAGGCGAGATAAGGCTAAGGCACGACAACGCAAGGCTAGGCAATGCAGGGAAGGCAAGCACGGAAGGTAAGGAAGGCAAGGGAAAGCAAGGAAAGGCAATGGTAACGGAAGGAACGGCACGGCAAGGGGAAACAAGGCTAAGGCACGACAACACACGGCTAGGAAATGCACGGCAAGGCAAGGAAAGGGTAACGAAAGGCAAGGCACGGTGAGGCTAGGCAAGGTTAATGCACGACAACGCAAGGCTAGGCAATGCACGACAATGCAAGGAAAGCTTAAAGCAAAGGAAGGCACGGTCAGGCGAGATAAGGCTAAGGCACGACAAGCAAGGCTAGGCAATGTACGGAAGGCAAGCAAAGAGTAACGGAAGGTAAGGAAGGCAAGGGAAAGCAAGGAAAGGCTAAGGCACGACAACGCAAGGCTAGGCAATGCACGGAAGGCAAGCAAAGAGTAACGGAAGGTAAGGAAGGCAAGGGAAAGCAAGGAAAGGCAAGTGTAACGGAAGGAACGGCACGGCAAGGGGAAACAAGGCTAAGGCACGACAACGCACGCTAGGCAATGCACGGCAAGGCAAGGAAAGGGTAACGCATGGGAAAGCACGGTCAGGCGAGGCAAGGCTAAGGAAAGCCAACGCAAGGCTAGGCAATGCACGGAAAGCAAGCAAGGAGTAACGGAATGCAAGGAAGGAAAGGGAAAGCAAGGGAAGGCAAGGGTAACGGAAGGAACGGCACGGCAAGGGGAAACACGGCTAAGGCACGACAACGCACGGCTAGGCAATGCACGGCAAGGCAAGCAAAGGGTAACGCAAGGAAAGGCACGGTGAGGCTAGGCAAGGCTAATGCACGAAAACGCAAGGCTAGGCGATGCACGACAATGCAAGGAAAGCTTAAAGCAAAGGAAGGCAATGTCAGGCGAGATAAGGCTAAGGCACGACAACGCAAGGCTAGGAAATTCAGGGAAGGCAAGCAAAGAGTAACGGAATGTAAGGAAGGCAAGGGAAAGCAAGGAAAGGCAAGTGTAACGGAAGGAACGGCACGGCAAGGCGAAACAAGGCTAAGGCACGACAACGCAAGGCTAGGCAATGCACGGCAAGGCAAGGAAAGGGTAACGCATGGGAAAGCACGGTCAGGCGAGGCAAGGCTAAGGCATGACAACGCAAGGCTAGGCAATGCACGGAAAGCAAGCAAAGAGTAACGGAACGCAAGGAAGGAAAGGGAAAGCAAGGGAAGGCAAGGGTAACGGAAGGAACGGCACGGCAAGGGGTAACAAGGCTAAGGCACGACAACACACGGCTAGGAAATGCACGGGAAGGCAAGGAAAGGGTAACGCAAGGCAAGGCACGGTGAGGCTAGGCAAGGTTAATGCACGACAACGCAAGGCTAGGAAATGCACGACAATGCAAGGAAAGCTTAAAGCAAAGGAAGGCACGGTCAGGCGAGATAAGGCTAAGGCACGACAACGCAAGGCTAGGCAATGCACGGAAGGCAAGCAAAGAGTAATGGAAGGTAAGGAAGGCAAGGGAAAGCAAGGAAAGGCAAGTGTAACGGAAGGAACGGCACGGCAAGGCGAAACAAGGCTAAGGCACGACAACGCACGGCTAGGCAATGCACGGCAAGGCAAGGAAAGGGTAATGCATGGGAAAGCACGGTCAGGCGAGGCAAGGCTAAGGCATGACAACGCAAGGCTAGGCAATGCACGGAAAGCAAGCAAAGAGCAACGGAACGCAAGGAAGGCAAGGGAAAGCAAGGAAAGGCAAGTGTAACGGAAGGAACGGCACGGCAAGGGGAAACAAGGCTAAGGCACGACAACGCACGGCAAGGCAATGCCCGGCAAGGCAAGGAAAGCTTAAAGCAAAGGAAGGCAAGGTCAGGCGAGATAAGGCAAAGGCACGACAACGCAAGGCTAGGCAATTCCGGGAAGGCAAGCAAAGAGTAACGGAAGGTAATCAAGGCAAGGAAAAGCAAGGAAAGTAAAGGGTAACGGAAGGAACGGCACGGCAAGGGGAAACAAGTCTAAGGGACGACACCGAACGCTAGGCAATGAACGGCAAGGCAAGGAAAGGGATACGCATGGGAAAGCACGGTCAGGCGAGGCAAGGCTAAGGCACGACAAGGCAAGGCTAGGCAATGCACGGAAGGCAAGCAAAGACTAACGGAAGGTAAGGAAGGCAAGGGAAAGCAAGGAAAGGCAAGTGTAACGGAAGGAACGGCACGGCAAGTGGAAACAAGGCTAAGGCATGACAACGCACGCTAGGCAATGCACGGCAAGGCAAGGAAAGGGTAACGCATGTGAAAGCACGGTCAGGCGAGGCAAGCCTAAGGCATGACAACGCAAGGCTAGGCAATGCACGGAAAGCAAGCAAAGAGTAACGGAACGCAAGGAAGGCAAGGGAAAGCAAGGGAAGGCAAGGGTAACGGAAGGAACGGCACCGCAAGGGGTAACAAGGCTAAGGCACGACAACGCAGGGCTAGGCAATGCACGGCAAGGCAAGGAAAGAGTAACGGAACGGAACGGAAGGCAAGGCAAAGCCAGGCAAGGCAAGTGTAACAAAAGGCACGCAACGGCAAGGGGAAACAAGGCTAAGGCACGACAACACACGGCTAGGAAATGCACGGCAAGGCAAGGAAAGGGTAACGCAAGGCAAGGCACGGTGAGGCTAGGCAAGGCTAATGCACGACAACGCAAGGCTAGGCAATGCACGACAATGCAAGTAAAGCTTAAAGCAAAGGAAGGCACGGTCAGGCGAGATAAGGCTAAGGCACGACAACGCAAGGCTAGGCAATGCAGGGAAGGCAAGCAAAGAGTAACGGAAGTTAAGGAAGGCAAAGGAAAGCAAGGAAAGGCAATGGTAACGGAAGGAACGGCACGGCAAGGGGAAACAAGGCTAAGGCACGACAACGCACGCTAGGCAATGCACGGCAAGGCAAGGAAAGGGTAACGCATGGGAAAGCACGGTCAGGCGAGGCAAGGCTAAGGAAAGCCAACGCAAGGCTAGGCAATGCACGGTAAGCAAGCAAGGAGTAACGGAATGCAAGGAAGGAAAGGGAAAGCAAGGGAAGGCAAGGGTAACGGAAGGAACGGCACGGCAAGGGGTAAGAAGGCTAAGACACGACAACGCAGGGCTAGGCAATGCACGGCAAGGCAAGGAAAGGGTAACGCAGGGGAAGGCACGGTCAGGTGAGGCAAGGATAAGGCACGACAATGCAAGGCTAGGCAATGCACGGCAAGGCAAGGAAAGAGTAACGGAAGGAAAGGAAGGCAAGGCAAAGCCAAGCAAGGCAAGTGTAACAAAAGGCACGCCACGGCAAGGGGAATCAAGGCTAAGGCACGACAACGCACGGCTAGGCAATGCACGGCAAGGCAAGGAAAGGGTAACGCAAGGCAAGGCACGGTGAGGCTAGGCAAGGCTAATGCACGACAACGCAAGGC
This sequence comes from Macrotis lagotis, assembly GCF_037893015.1. NCBI lineage: Eukaryota > Metazoa > Chordata > Mammalia > Peramelemorphia > Peramelidae > Macrotis > Macrotis lagotis. The sequence continues at coordinate 94,657 of NW_027422321.1, forward strand.
TAGGCAATGCACGACAATGCAAGGAAAGCTTAAAGCAAAGGAAGGCACGGTCAGGCGAGATAAGGCTAAGGCACGACAACGCAAGGCTAGGCAATGCACGGAAGGCAAGCAAAGAGTAACGGAAGGTAAGGAAGGCAAGGGAAAGCAAGGAAAGGCAAGTGTAACGGAAGGAACGGCACGGCAAGGGGAAACAAGGCTAAGGCACGACAACGCACGGCTAGGCAATGCACGGTAAGGCAAGCAAAGGGTAACGCATGGAAAGGCACGGTGAGTCTAGGCAAGGCTAATGCACGAAAACGCAAGGCTAGGCGATGCACGACAATGCAAGGAAAGCTTAAAGCAAAGGAAGGCAAGGTCAGGCGAGATAATTCTAAGGCACGACAACGGAAGGCTAGGCAATGCACGGAAGGCAAGCAAAGAGTAACGGAAGGTAAGGAAGGCAAGGGAAAGCAAAGAAAGGCAAGTGTAACGGAAGGAACTGCACGGCAAGGGGAAACAAGGCTAAGGCACGACAACGCACGCTAGGCAATGCACGGCAAGGCAAGGAAAGGGTAACGCATGGGAAAACACGGTCAGGCGAGGCATGCCTAAGGCATGACAACGCAAGGCTAGGCAATGCACGGAAAGCAAGCAAAGAGTAACGGAACGCAAGGAAGGCAAGGGAAAGCAAGGGAAGGGAAGGGTAACGGAAGGAACGGCACGGCAAGGGGTAACATGGTTAAGGCACGACAACGCAGGGCTAGGCAATGCACGGCAAGGCAAGGAAAGAGTAACGGAAGGAACGGAAGGCAAGGCAAAGCCAGGCAAGGCAAGTGTAACGGAAGGAACGGCACGGCAAGGGGAAACAAAGCTAAGGCACGACAACGCACGGCTAGGCAATGCACAGCAAGGCAAGCAAAAGTTAACGCAAGGAAAGGCACTGTGAGGCTAGGCAAGGCTAATGCACGAAAACGCAAGGCTAGGCGACGCACGACAATGCAAGGAAACTGAAAGCAAAGGAAGGCAAGGTCAGGCGAGATAAGGCTAAGGCACGACAAGGCAAGGCTAGGAAATTCAGGGAAGGCAAGCAAAGACTAACGGAAGGTAAGCAAGGCAAGGAAAAGGAAGGAAAGGCCAGGGTAACGGAAGGAACGGCACGGCAAGGGGAAACAAGTCTAAGGCACGACACCGAACGCTAGGCAATGAACGGCAAGGCAAGGAAAGGGTAACGCATTTGAAAGCACGGTCAGGCGAGGCAACGCTAAGCGACGACAACGCAAGGCTAGGCAATGCACGGAAGGCAAGCAAAGAGTAACGGAAGGTAAGGAAGGCAAGGGAAAGGAAGGAAAGGCAAGTGTAACGGAAGGAACGGCACGGCAAGGGGAAACAAGGCTAAGGCACGACAACGCACGGCTAGGCAATGCACGGAAAGGCAAGGAAAGGGTAACACATGGGAAAGCACGGTCAGGCGATGCAAGGCTAAGGCATGACAACGCAAGGCTAGGCAATGCACGGAAAGCAAGCAAAGAGTAACGGAACGCAAGGAAGGCAAGGGAAAGCAAGGGAAGGCAAGGGTAACGGAAGGAACGGCACGGCAAGGGGTAACAAGGCTAAGGCACGGCAACGCAGGGCTAGGCAATGCACGGCAAGGCAAGGAAAGGGTAACGCAGGGGAAGGCACGGTCAGGTGAGGCAAGGATAAGGCACGACAATGCAAGGCTAGGCAATGCACGGCAAGGTAAGGAAAGAGTAACGGAAGGAAAGGAAGGCAAGTCAAAGCCAGGAAAGTCAACTGTAACAAAAGGCACGCCACGGCAATGGGAAACAAGGCTAAGGCACGACAACGCACGGCTAGGGAATGCACGGCAAGGCAAGGAAAGGGTAACGCAAGGCAAGGCACGGTGAGGCTAGGCAAGGCTAATGCACGACAACGCAAGGCTAGGCAATGCACGACAATGCAAGGAAAGCTTAAAGAAAAGGAAGGCACGGTCAGGCGAGATAAGGCTAAGGCACGACAACGCAAGGCTAGGCAATGCAGGGAAGGCAAGCAAAGAGTAACGGAAGGTAAGGAAGGCAAAGGAAAGCAAGGAAAGGCAAGGGTAACGGAAGGAACGGCACGGCAAGGGGTAACAAGGCTAAGGCACGACAACGCAGGGCTAGGCAATGCACGGCAAGGCAAGGAAAGAGTAACGGAACGGAACGGAAGGCAAGGCAAAGCCAGGCAAGGCAAGTGTAACAAAAGGCACGCAACGGCAAGGGGAAACAAGGCTAAGGCACGACAACACACGGCTAGGAACTGCACGGCAAGGCAAGGAAAGGGTAACGCAAGGCAAGGCACGGTGAGGCTAGGCAAGGCTAATGCACGACAACGCAAGGCTAGGCAATGCACGACAATGCAAGTAAAGCTTAAAGCAAAGGAAGGCACGGTCAGGCGAGATAAGGCTAAGGCACGACAACGCAAGGCTAGGCAATGCAGGGAAGGCAAGCAAAGAGTAACGGAAGTTAAGGAAGGCAAAGGAAAGCAAGGAAAGGCAATGGTAACGGAAGGAACGGCACGGCAAGGGGAAACAAGGCTAAGGCACGACAACGCACGCTAGGCAATGCACGGCAAGGCAAGGAAAGGGTAACGCATGGGAAAGCACGGTCAGGCGAGGCAAGGCTAAGGAAAGCCAACGCAAGGCTAGGCAATGCACGGTAAGCAAGCAAGGAGTAACGGAATGCAAGGAAGGAAAGGGAAAGCAAGGGAAGGCAAGGGTAACGGAAGGAACGGCACGGCAAGGGGAAACAAGGCTAAGGCACGACAACGCAGGGCTAGGCAATGCACGGCAAGGCAAGGAAAGGGTAACGCAGGGGAAGGCACGGTCAGGTGAGGCAAGGATAAGGCACGACAATGCAAGGCTAGGCAATGCACGGCAAGGCAAGGAAAGAGTAACGGAAGGAAAGGAAGGCAAGGCAAAGCCAAGCAAGGCAAGTGTAACAAAAGGCACGCCACGGCAAGGGGAATCACGGCTAAGGCACGACAACGCACGGCTAGGCAATGCACGGCAAGGCAAGGAAAGGGTAACGCAAGGCAAGGCACGGTGAGGCTAGGCAAGGCTAATGCACGACAACGCAAGGCTAGGCAATGCACGACAATGCAAGGAAAGCTTAAAGCAAAGGAAGGCACGGTCAGGCGAGATAAGGCTAAGGCACGACAACGCAAGGCTAGGCAATGCACGGAAGGCAAGCAAAGAGTAACGGAAGGTAAGGAAGGCAAGGGAAAGCAAAGAAAGGCAAGTGTAACGGAAGGAACGGCACGGCAAGGGGAAACAAGGCTAAGGCACGACAACGCACGGCTAGGCAATGCACGGTAAGGCAAGCAAAGGGTAACGCATGGAAAGGCACGGTGAGTCTAGGCAAGGCTAATGCACGAAAACGCAAGGCTAGGCGATGCACGACAATGCAAGGAAAGCTTAAAGCAAAGGAAGGCAAGGTCAGGCGAGATAATTCTAAGGCACGACAACGGAAGGCTAGGCAATGCACGGAAGGCAAGCAAAGAGTAACGGAAGGTAAGGAAGGCAAGGGAAAGCAAAGAAAGGCAAGTGTAACGGAAGGAACTGCACGGCAAGGGGAAACAAGGCTAAGGCACGACAACGCACGCTAGGCAATGCACGGCAAGGCAAGGAAAGGGTAACGCATGGGAAAACACGGTCAGGCGAGGCATGCCTAAGGCATGACAACGCAAGGCTAGGCAATGCACGGAAAGCAAGCAAAGAGTAACGGAACGCAAGGAAGGCAAGGGAAAGCAAGGGAAGGGAAGGGTAACGGAAGGAACGGCACGGCAAGGGGTAACATGGTTAAGGCACGACAACGCAGGGCTAGGCAATGCACGGCAAGGCAAGGAAAGAGTAACGGAAGGAACGGAAGGCAAGGCAAAGCCAGGCAAGGCAAGTGTAACGGAAGGAACGGCACGGCAAGGGGAAACACAGCTAAGGCACGACAACGCACGGCTAGGCAATGCACAGCAAGGCAAGCAAAAGTTAACGCAAGGAAAGGCACTGTGAGGCTAGGCAAGGCTAATGCACGAAAACGCAAGGCTAGGCGACGCACGACAATGCAAGGAAACTGAAAGCAAAGGAAGGCAAGGTCAGGCGAGATAAGGCTAAGGCACGACAAGGCAAGGCTAGGAAATTCAGGGAAGGCAAGCCAAGACTAACGGAAGGTAAGCAAGGCAAGGAAAAGGAAGGAAAGGCCAGGGTAACGGAAGGAACGGCACGGCAAGGGGAAACAAGTCTAAGGCACGACACCGAACGCTAGGCAATGAACGGCAAGGCAAGGAAAGGGTAACGCATTTGAAAGCACGGTCAGGCGAGGCAACGCTAAGCGACGACAACGCAAGGCTAGGCAATGCACGGAAGGCAAGCAAAGAGTAACGGAAGGTAAGGAAGGCAAGGGAAAGGAAGGAAAGGCAAGTGTAACGGAAGGAACGGCACGGCAAGGGGAAACAAGGCTAAGGCACGACAACGCACGGCTAGGCAATGCACGGAAAGGCAAGGAAAGGGTAACACATGGGAAAGCACAGTCAGGCGATGCAAGGCTAAGGCATGACAACGCAAGGCTAGGCAATGCACGGAAAGCAAGCAAAGAGTAACGGAACGCAAGGAAGGCAAGGGAAAGCAAGGGAAGGCAAGGGTAACGGAAGGAACGGCACGGCAAGGGGTAACAAGGCTAAGGCACGGCAACGCAGGGCTAGGCAATGCACGGCAAGGCAAGGAAAGGGTAACGCAGGGGAAGGCACGGTCAGGTGAGGCAAGGATAAGGCACGACAATGCAAGGCTAGGCAATGCACGGCAAGGTAAGGAAAGAGTAACGGAAGGAAAGGAAGGCAAGTCAAAGCCAGGAAAGTCAACTGTAACAAAAGGCACGCCACGGCAATGGGAAACAAGGCTAAGGCACGACAACGCACGGCTAGGGAATGCACGGCAAGGCAAGGAAAGGGTAACGCAAGGCAAGGCACGGTGAGGCTAGGCAAGGCTAATGCACGACAACGCAAGGCTAGGCAATGCACGACAATGCAAGGAAAGCTTAAAGAAAAGGAAGGCACGGTCAGGCGAGATAAGGCTAAGGCACGACAACGCAAGGCTAGGCAATGCAGGGAAGGCAAGCAAAGAGTAACGGAAGGTAAGGAAGGCAAAGGAAAGCAAGGAAAGGCAATGGTAACGGAAGGAACGGCACGGCAAGGGGAAACAAGGCTAAGGCACGACAACGCACGCTAGGCAATGCACGGCAAGGCAAGGAAAGGGTAACGCATGGGAAAGCACGGTCAGGCGAGGCAAGGCTAAGGAAAGCCAACGCAAGGCTAGGCAATGCACGGTAAGCAAGCAAGGAGTAACGGAATGCAAGGAAGGAAAGGGAAAGCAAGGGAAGGCAAGGGTAACGGAAGGAACGGCACGGCAAGGGGTAAGAAGGCTAAGGCACGACAACGCAGGGCTAGGCAATGCACGGCAAGGCAAGGAAAGGGTAACGCAGGGGAAGGCACGGTCAGGTGAGGCAAGGATAAGGCACGACAATGCAAGGCTAGGCAATGCACGGCAAGGCAAGGAAAGAGTAACGGAAGGAAAGGAAGGCAAGGCAAAGCCAAGCAAGGCAAGTGTAACAAAAGGCACGCCACGGCAAGGGGAATCAAGGCTAAGGCACGACAACGCACGGCTAGGCAATGCACGGCAAGGCAAGGAAAGGGTAACGCAAGGCAAGGCACGGTGAGGCTAGGCAAGGTTAATGCACGACAACGCAAGGCTAGGCAATGCACGACAATGCAAGGAAAGCTTAAAGCAAAGGAAGGCACGGTCAGGCGAGATAAGGCTAAGGCACGACAACGCAAGGCTAGGCAATGCAGGGAAGGCAAGCAAAGAGTAACGGAAGGTAAGGAAGGCAAGGGAAAGCAAGGAAAGGCAATGGTAACGGAAGGAACGGCACGGCAAGGGGAAACAAGGCTAAGGCACGACAACGCACGCTAGGCAATGCACGGCAAGGCAAGGAAAGGGTAACGCATGGGAAAGCACGGTCAGGCGAGGCAAGGCTAAGGCACGACAACCCAAGGCTAGGCAATGCACGGAAGGCAAGCAAAGAGAAACGGAAGGTAAGGAAGGAAAGGGAAAGCAAAGAAAGGCAAGTGTAACGGAAGGAACGGCACGGCAAGGGGAAACAAGGCTAAGGCACGACAACGCACGGCTAGGCAATGCACGGTAAGGCAAGCAAAGGGTAACGCAAGGAAAGGCACGGTGAGGCTAGGCAAGGCTAATGCAGGAAAACGCAAGGCTAGGCGATGCACGACAATGCAAGGAAAGCTTAAAGCAAAGGAAGGCAAGGTCAGGCGAGATAATTCTAAGGCACGACAACGGAAGGCTAGGAAATTCAGGGAAGGCAAGCAAAGAGTAACGGAAGGTAAGCAAGGCAAGGAAAAGGAAGGAAAGGCCAGGGTAACGGAAGGAACGGCACGGCAAGGGGAAACAAGTCTAAGGCACGACACCGAACGCTAGGCAATGAACGGCAAGGCAAGGAAAGGGTAACGCATTTGAAAGCACGGTCAGGCGAGGCAACGCTAAGGCACGACAACGCAAGGCTAGGCAATGCACGGAAGGCAAGCAAAGAGTAACGGAAGGTAAGGAAGGCAAGGGAAAGGAAGGAAAGGCAAGTGTAACGGAAGGAACGGCACGGCAAGGGGAAACAAGGCTAAGGCACGACAACGCACGGCTAGGCAATGCACGGCAAGGCAAGGAAAGGGTAACACATGGGAAAGCACGGTCAGGCGATGCAAGGCTAAGGCATGACAACGCAAGGCTAGGCAATGCACGGAAAGCAAGCAAAGAGTAACGGAACGCAAGGAAGGCAAGGGAAAGCAAGGGAAGGCAAGGGTAACGGAAGGAACGGCACGGCAAGGGGTAACAAGGCTAAGGCACGGCAACGCAGGGCTAGGCAATGCACGGCAAGGCAAGGAAAGGGTAACGCAGGGGAAGGCACGGTCAGGTGAGGCAAGGATAAGGCACGACAATGCAAGGCTAGGCAATGCACGGCAAGGTAAGGAAAGAGTAACGGAAGGAAAGGAAGGCAAGTCAAAGCCAGGAAAGTCAACTGTAACAAAAGGCACGCCACGGCAAGGGGAAACAAGGCTAAGGCACGACAACGCACGGCTAGGGAATGCACGGCAAGGCAAGGAAAGGGTAACGCAAGGCAAGGCACGGTGAGGCTAGGCAAGGCTAATGCACGACAACGCAAGGCTAGGCAATGCACGACAATGCAAGGAAAGCTTAAAGAAAAGGAAGGCACGGTCAGGCGAGATAAGGCTAAGGCACGACAACGCAAGGCTAGGCAATGCAGGGAAGGCAAGCAAAGAGTAACGGAAGGTAAGGAAGGCAAGGGAAAGCAAGGAAAGGCAAGGGTAACGGAAGGAACGGCACCGCAAGGGGTAACAAGGCTAAGGCACGACAACGCAGGGCTAGGCAATGCACGGCAAGGCAAGGAAAGAGTAACGGAAGGAACGGAAGGCAAGGCAAAGCCAGGCAAGGCAAGTGTAACAAAAGGCACGCAATGGCAAGGGGAAACAAGGCTAAGGCACGACAACGCAAGCTAGGCAATGCACGGCAAGGCAAGGAAAGGGTAACGCAAGGCAAGGCACGGTCAGTCTAGGCAAGGCTAATGCACGACAACGCAAGGCTAGGCAATGCACGACAATGCAAGTAAAGCTTAAAGCAAAGGAAGGCACGGTCAGGCGAGATAAGGCTAAGGCACGACAACGCAAGGCTAGGCAATGCAGGGAAGGCAAGCAAAGAGTAACGGAAGGTAAGGAAGGCAAGGGAAAGCAAGGAAAGGCAATGGTAACGGAAGGAACGGCACGGCAAGGGGAAACAAGGCTAAGGCACGACAACGCACGCTAGGCAATGCACGGCAAGGCAAGGAAAGGGTAACGCATGGGAAAGCACGGTCAGGCGAGGCAAGGCTAAGGAAAGCCAACGCAAGGCTAGGCAATGCACGGTAAGCAAGCAAGGAGTAACGGAATGCAAGGAAGGAAAGGGAAAGCAAGGGAAGGCAAGGGTAACGGAAGGAACGGCACGGCAAGGGGAAACAAGGCTAAGGCACGACAACGCAGGGCTAGGCAATGCACGGCAAGGCAAGGAAAGGGTAACGCAGGGGAAGGCACGGTCAGGTGAGGCAAGGATAAGGCACGACAATGCAAGGCTAGGCAATGCACGGCAAGGCAAGGAAAGAGGGTAACGGAAGGAAAGGAAGGCAAGGCAAAGCCAAGCAAGGCAAGTGTAACACAAGGCACGCCACGGCAAGGGGAAATCAAGGCTAAGGCACGACAACGCACGGCTAGGCAATGCACGGCAAGGCAAGGAAAGGGTAACGCAAGGCAAGGCACGGTGAGGCTAGGCAAGGCTAATGCACGACAACGCAAGGCTAGGCAATGCACGACAATGCAAGGAAAGCTTAAAGCAAAGGAAGGCACGGTCAGGCGAGATAAGGCTAAGGCACGACAACGCAAGGCTAGGCAATGCAGGGAAGGCAAGCAAAGAGTAACGGAAGGTAAGGAAGGCAAGGGAAAGCAAGGAAAGGCAAGGGTAACGGAAGGAACGGCACGGCAAGGGGAAACAAGGCTAAGGCACGACAACGCACGGCTAGGCAATGCACGGTAAGGCAAGCAAAGGGTAACGCAAGGAAAGGCACGGTGAGGCTAGGCAAGGCTAATGCACGAAAACGCAAGGCTAGGCGATGCACGACAATGCAAGGAAAGCTTAAAGCAAAGGAAGGCAAGGTCAGGCGTGATAATTCTAAGGCACGACAACGGAAGGCTAGGCAATGCACGGAAGGCAAGCAAAGAGTAACGGAACGCAAGGAAGGCAAGGGAAAGCAAGGGAAGGCAAGGGTAACGGAAGGAACGGCACGGCAAGGGGTAACAAGGCTAAGGCACGGCAACGCAGGGCTAGGCAATGCACGGCAAGGCAAGGAAAGGGTAACGCAGGGGAAGGCACGGTCAGGTGAGGCAAGGATAAGGCACGACAATGCAAGGCTAGGCAATGCACGGCAAGGTAAGGAAAGAGTAACGGAAGGAAAGGAAGGCAAGTCAAAGCCAGGAAAGTCAACTGTAACAAAAGGCACGCCACGGCAATGGGAAACAAGGCTAAGGCACGACAACGCACGGCTAGGGAATGCACGGCAAGGCAAGGAAAGGGTAACGCAAGGCAAGGCACGGTGAGGCTAGGCAAGGCTAATGCACGACAACGCAAGGCTAGGCAATGCACGACAATGCAAGGAAAGCTTAAAGAAAAGGAAGGCACGGTCAGGCGAGATAAGGCTAAGGCACGACAACGCAAGGCTAGGCAATGCAGGGAAGGCAAGCAAAGAGTAACGGAAGGTAAGGAAGGCAAAGGAAAGCAAGGAAAGGCAATGGTAACGGAAGGAACGGCACGGCAAGGGGAAACAAGGCTAAGGCACGACAACGCACGCTAGGCAATGCACGGCAAGGCAAGGAAAGGGTAACGCATGGGAAAGCACGGTCAGGCGAGGCAAGGCTAAGGAAAGCCAACGCAAGGCTAGGCAATGCACGGTAAGCAAGCAAGGAGTAACGGAATGCAAGGAAGGAAAGGGAAAGCAAGGGAAGGCAAGGGTAACGGAAGGAACGGCACGGCAAGGGGTAAGAAGGCTAAGGCACGACAACGCAGGGCTAGGCAATGCACGGCAAGGCAAGGAAAGGGTAACGCAGGGGAAGGCACGGTCAGGTGAGGCAAGGATAAGGCACGACAATGCAAGGCTAGGCAATGCACGGCAAGGCAAGGAAAGAGTAACGGAAGGAAAGGAAGGCAAGGCAAAGCCAAGCAAGGCAAGTGTAACAAAAGGCACGCCACGGCAAGGGGAATCAAGGCTAAGGCACGACAACGCACGGCTAGGCAATGCACGGCAAGGCAAGGAAAGGGTAACGCAAGGCAAGGCACGGTGAGGCTAGGCAAGGTTAATGCACGACAACGCAAGGCTAGGCAATGCACGACAATGCAAGGAAAGCTTAAAGCAAAGGAAGGCACGGTCAGGCGAGATAAGGCTAAGGCACGACAACGCAAGGCTAGGCAATGCAGGGAAGGCAAGCAAAGAGTAACGGAAGGTAAGGAAGGCAAGGGAAAGCAAGGAAAGGCAATGGTAACGGAAGGAACGGCACGGCAAGGGGAAACAAGGCTAAGGCACGACAACGCACGCTCGGCAATGCACGGCAAGGCAAGGAAAGGGTAACGCATGGGAAAGCACGGTCAGGCGAGGCAAGGCTAAGGCACGACAACCCAAGGCTAGGCAATGCACGGAAGGCAAGCAAAGAGAAACGGAAGGTAAGGAAGGAAAGGGAAAGCAAAGAAAGGCAAGTGTAACGGAAGGAACGGCACGGCAAGGGGAAACAAGGCTAAGGCACGACAACGCACGGCTAGGCAATGCACGGTAAGGCAAGCAAAGGGTAACGCAAGGAAAGGCACGGTGAGGCTAGGCAAGGCTAATGCAGGAAAACGCAAGGCTAGGCGATGCACGACAATGCAAGGAAAGCTTAAAGCAAAGGAAGGCAAGGTCAGGCGAGATAATTCTAAGGCACGACAACGCAAGGCTAGGAAATTCAGGGAAGGCAAGCAAAGAGTAACGGAAGGTAAGCAAGGCAAGGAAAAGGAAGGAAAGGCCAGGGTAACGGAAGGAACGGCACGGCAAGGGGAAACAAGTCTAAGGCACGACACCGAACGCTAGGCAATGAACGGCAAGGCAAGGAAAGGGTAACGCATTTGAAAGCACGGTCAGGCGAGGCAACGCTAAGGCACGACAACGCAAGGCTAGGCAATGCACGGAAGGCAAGCAAAGAGTAACGGAAGGTAAGGAAGGCAAGGGAAAGGAAGGAAAGGCAAGTGTAACGGAAGGAACGGCACGGCAAGGGGAAACAAGTCTAAGGCACGACAACGCACGGCTAGGCAATGCACGGCAAGGCAAGGAAAGTGTAACGCATGGGAAAGCACGGTCAGGCGATGCAAGGCTAAGGCATGACAACGCAAGGCTAGGCAATGCACGGAAAGCAAGCAAAGAGTAACGGAACGCAAGGAAGGCAAGGGAAAGCAAGGGAAGGCAAGGGTAACGGAAGGAACGGCACGGCAAGGGGTAACAAGGCTAAGGCACGGCAACGCAGGGCTAGGCAATGCACGGCAAGGCAAGTAAAGGGTAACGCAGGGGAAGGCACGGTCAGGTGAGGCAAGGATAAGGCACGAAAATGCAAGGCTAGGCAATGCACGGCAAGGCAAGGAAAGAGTAACGGAAGGAAAGGAAGGCAAGTCAAAGCCAGGAAAGGCAAGTGTAACAAAAGGCACGCCACGGCAAGGGGAAACAAGGCTAAGGTACGACAACGCACGGCTAGGCAATGCACGGCACGGCAAGGAAAGGGTAACGCAAGGCAAGGCACGGTGAGGCTAGGCAAGGCTAATGCACGACAACGCAAGGCTAAGCAATGCACGACAATGTAAGGAAAGCTTAAAGCAAAGGAAGGCACGGTCAGGCGAGATAAGTCTAAGGCACGACAACGGAAGGCTAGGCAATGCAGGGAAGGGAAGCAAAGAGTAACGGAAGGCAAGCAAGGCAAGGAAAAGCAAGGAAAGGCAAGGGTAACGGAAGGAACGGCACGGCAAGGGGGAACAAGTCTAAGGCACGACACCGAACGCTAGGCAATGAACGGCAAGGCAAGGAAAGGGTAACGCATGGGAAACCACGGTCAGGCGAGGCAAGGCTAAGGCACGACAACGCAAGGCTAGGCAATGCACGGAAGGCAAGCAAAGACTAACGGAAGGTAAGGAAGGCAAGGGAAAGCAAGGAAAGGCAAGTGTAACGGAAGGAACGGCACGGCAAGGGGAAACAAGGCTAAGGCATGACAACGCACGCTAGGCAATGCACGGCAAGGCAAGGAAAGGGTAACGCATGGGAAAGCACGGTCAGGCGAGGCAAGGCTAAGGCACGACAACCCAAGGCTAGGCAATGCACGGAAGGCAAACAAAGAGAAACGGAAGGTAAGGAAGGCAAGGGAAAGCAAGGAAAGGCAATGGTAACGGAAGGAACGGCACGGCAAGTGGAAACAAGGCTAAGGCACGACAACGCACGCTAGGCAATGCACGGCAAGGCAAGGAAAGGGTAACGCATGGGAAAGCACGGTCAGGAGAGGGAAGGCTAAGGCATCACAACGCAAGGCTAGGCAATGCACGGAAAGCAAGCAAAGAGTAACGGAACGCAAGGAAGGCAAGGGAAAGCAAGGGAAGGCAAGGGTAACGGAAGGAACGGCACGGCAAGGGGTAACAAGGCTAAGGCACGACAACGCAGGGCTAGGCAATGCCCGGCCAGGCAAGCAAAGAGTAACGGAAGGAAAGGAAGGTAAGGCAAAGCCAGGCAAGGCAAGTGTAACAAAAGGCACGCAACGGCAAGGGGAAACAAGGCTAACGCACGACAACACACGGCTAGGAAATGCACGGCAAGGCAAGGAAAGGGTAACGCAAGGCAAGGCACGGTGATGCTAGGCAAGGCTAATGCACGACAACGCAAAACTAGGCAATGCACGACAATGCAAGTAAAGCTTAAAGCAAAGGAAGGCACGGTCAGGAGAGATAAGGCTAAGGCACGACAACGCAAGGCTAGGCAATGCAGGGAAGGCAAGCAAAGAGTAACGGAAGGTAAGGAAGGCAAGGGAAAGCAAGGAAAGTCAATGGTAACGGAAGGAACGGCACGTCGAGGGGAAACAAGTCTAAGGCACGACAACGCACGCTAGGAATGCACGGCAAGGCTAAGGAAAGGGTAACGCATGGGAAAGCACGGTCAGGGGAGGCAAGGCTAAGGCACGACCACGCAAGGCTAGGCAATGCACGGAAGGCAAGCAAAGAGTAACGGAAGGTAAGGAAGGCAAGGGAAAGCAAGGAAAGGCAAGTGTAACGGAAGGAACGGCACGGCAAGGGGAAACAAGGCTAAGGCACGACAACGCACGCTAGGAAATGCACGGCAAGGCAAGGAAAGGGTAACGCATGGGAAAGCACGGTCAGGCGAGGCAAGGCTAAGGCACGACAACGCAAGGCTAGGCAATGCACGGAAAGCAAGCAAAGAGTAACGGAACGCAAGGAAGGCAAGGGAAAGCAAGGGAAGGCAAGGGAAACGGAAGGAACGGCACGGCAAGGGGTAACAAGGCTAAGGCACGACAACACACGGCTAGGAAATGCACGGCAAGGCAAGGAAAGGGTAACGCAAGGCAAGGCACGGTGAGGCTAGGCAAGGTTAATGCACGACAAGGCAAGGCTAGGCAATGCACGACAATGCAAGGAAAGCTTAAAGCAAAGGAAGGCACGGTCAGGCGAGATAAGGCTAAGGCACGACAACGGAAGGCTAGGCAATGCACGGAAGGCAAGCAAAGAGCAACGGAAGGTAAGGAAGGCAAGGGAAAGCAAGGAAAGGCAATGGTAACGGAAGGAACGGCACGGCAAGGGGAAACAAGGCTAAGGCACGACAACGCACGCTAGGCAATGCACGGCAAGGCAAGGAAAGGGTAACGCATGGGAAAGCACGGTCAGGCGAGGCAAGGCTAAGGCATGACAACGCAAGGCTAAGCAATGCACGTAAAGCAAGCAAAGAGTAACGGAACGCAAGGAAGGCAAGGGAAAGCAAGGGAAGGCAAGGGTAACGGAAGGTACGGCACGGCAAGGGGTAACAAGGCTAAGGCACGACAACGCAGGGCTAGGAAATGCACGGCAAGGCAAGGAAAGGGTAACGCAAGGCAAGGCACGGTGAGGCTAGGCAAGGCTAATGCACGACAACGCAAGGCCAGGAAATGCACGACAATGCAAGGAAAGCTTAAAGCAAAGGAAGGCACGGTCAGGCGAGATAATTGTAAGGCACGACAACGGAAGGCTAGGCAATGCACGGAAGGCAAGCAAAGCGTAACGGAAGGTAAGGAAGGCAAGGGAAAGCAAGGAAAGGCAAGTGTAACGGAAGGAACGGCACGGCAAGGGGAAACAAGGCTAAGGCACGACAACGCACGCTAGGCAATGCACGGCAAGGCAAGGAAAGGGTAACGCATGGGAAAACACGGTCAGGCGAGGCATGCCTAAGGCATGACAACGCAAGGCTAGGCAATGCACGGAAAGCAAGCAAAGAGTAACGGAACACAAGGAAGGCAAGGGAAAGCAAGGGAAGGCAAGGGTAACGGAAGGAACGGCACGGCAAGGGGAAACAAGGCTAAGGCACGACAACGCAGGGCTAGGCAATGCACGGCAAGGCAAGGAAAGAGTAACGGAAGGAACGGAAGGCAAGGCAAAGCCAGGCAAGGCAAGGGTAACGGAAGGAACGGCACGGCAAGGGGTAACAAGGCTAAGGCACGACAACGCAGGGCTAGGCAATGCACGGCAAGGCAAGCAAAAGTTAACGCAAGGAAAGGCACTGTGAGGCTAGGCAAGGCTAATGCACGAAAACGCAAGGCTAGGCGGCGCACGACAATGCAAGGAAACTGAAAGCAAAGGAAGGCAAGGTCAGGCGAGATAAGGCTAAGGCACGACAACGCAAGGCTAGGAAATTCAGGGAAGGCAAGCAAAGACTAACGGAAGTTAAGCAAGGCAAGGAAAAGGAAGGAAAGGCCAGGGTAACGGAAGTAACGGCACGACAAGGGGAAACAAGTCTAAGGCACGACACCGAACGCTAGGCAATGAACGGCAAGGCAAGGAAAGGGTAACGCATTTGAAAGCACGGTCAGGCGAGGCAACGCTAAGCGACGACAACGCAAGGCTAGGCAATGCACGGAAGGCAAGCAAAGAGTAACGGAAGGTAAGGAAGGCAAGGGAAAGGAAGGAAAGGCAAGTGTAACGGAAGGAACGGCACGGCAAGGGGAAACAAGGCTAAGGCACGACAACGCACGGCTAGGCAATGCACGGCAAGGCAAGGAAAGGGTAACGCATGGGAAAGCACGGTCAGGCGATGCAAGGCTAAGGCATGACAACGCAAGGCTAGGCAATGCACGGAAAGCAAGCAAAGAGTAACGGAACGCAAGGAAGGCAAGGGAAAGCAAGGGAAGGCAAGGGTAACGGAAGGAACGGCACGGCAAGGGGTAACAAGGCTAAGGCACGGCAACGCAGGGCTAGGCAATGCACGGCAAGGCAAGGAAAGGGTAACGCAGGGGAAGGCACGGTCAGGTGAGGCAAGGATAAGGCACGACAATGCAAGGCTAGGCAATGCACGGCAAGGTAAGGAAAGAGTAACGGAAGGAAAGGAAGGCAAGTCAAAGCCAGGAAAGTCAACTGTAACAAAAGGCACGCCACGGCAAGGGGAAACAAGGCTAAGGCACGACAACGCACGGCTAGGCAATGCACGGCAAGGCAAGGAAAGGGTAACGCAAGGCAAGGCACGGTGAGGCTAGGCAAGGCTAATGCACGACAACGCAAGGCTAGGCAATGCACGACAATGCAAGGAAAGCTTAAAGCAAAGGAAGGCACGGTCAGGCGAGATAAGGCTAAGGCACGACAACGCAAGGCTAGGCAATGCAGGGAAGGCAAGCAAAGAGTAACGGAAGGTAAGCAAGGCAAGGAAAGCAAGGAAAGGCAAGGGTAACGGAAGGAACGGCACGGCAAGGGGAAACAAGGCTAAGGCACGACAACGCACGCTAGGCAATGCACGGCAAGGCAAGGAAAGGGTAACGCATGGGAAAGCACGGTCAGGCGAGGCAAGGCTAAGGAAAGCCAACGCAAGGCTAGGCAATGCACGGTAAGCAAGCAAGGAGTAACGGAATGCAAGGAAGGAAAGGGAAAGCAAGGGAAGGCAAGTGTAACGGAAGGAACGGCACGGCAAGGGGTAACAAGGCTAAGGCACGACAACGCAGGGCTAGGCAATGCACGGCAAGGCAAGGAAAGGGTAACGCAGGGGAAGGCACGGTCAGGTGAGGCAAGGATAAGGCACGACAACGCAAGGCTAGGCAATGCAGGGAAGGCAAGCAAAGAGTAACGGAAGGTAAGGAAGGCAAGGGAAAGCAAGGAAGGGCAATGGTAACGGAAGGAACGGTACGGCAAGGGGAAACAAGGCTAAGGCATGACAACGCAAGGCTAGGCAATGCACGGAAAGGGTAACGCAGGGGAAGGCACGGTCAGGTGAGGCAAGGATAAGGCACGACAATGCAAGGCTAGGCAATGCACGACAACGCAAGGCTAGGCAATGCAGGGAAGGCAAGAAAAGAGTAACGGAAGGTAAGGAAGGCAAGGGAAAGCAAAGAAAGGCAATGGTAACGGAAGGAACGGCACGGCAAGGGGAAACAAGGCTAAGGCACGACAACACACGGCTAGGAAATGCACGGCAAGGCAAGGAAAGGGTAACGCAAGGCAAGGCACGGTGAGGCTAGGCAAGGTTAATGCACGACAACGCAAGTCTAGGCAATGCAGGACAATGCAAGGAAAGCTTAAAGCAAAGGAAGGCACGGTCAGGCGAGATAAGGCTAAGGCACGACAACGCAAGGCTAGGCAATGCACGGAAGACAAGCAAAGAGTAACAGAAGGTAAGGAAGGCAAGGGAAAGCAAGGAAAGGCAATGGTAACGGAAGGAACGGCACGGCAAGGGGAAACAAGTCTAAGGCACGACACCGAACGCTAGGCATTGAACGGCAAGGCAAGGAAAGGGTAACGCATGGGAAAGCACGGTCAGGCGAGGCAAGGCTAAGGCACGACAACGCAAGGCTAGGCAATGCACGGAAGGCAAGCAAAGAGTAACGGAAGGTAAGGAAGGCAAGGGAAAGCAAGGAAAGGCAAGTGTAACGGAAGGAACGGCACGGCAAGGGGAAACAAGGCTAAGGCACGACAACGCACGCTAGGCAATGCACGGCAAGGCAAGGAAAGGGTAACGCATGGGAAAGCACGGTCAGGCGAGGCAAGGCTAAGGAAAGCCAACGCAAGGCTAGGCAATGCACGGAAAGCAAGCAAGGAGTAACGGAATGCAAGGAAGGAAAGGGAAAGCAAGGGAAGGCAAGGGTAACGGAAGGAACGGCACGGCAAGGGGAAACACGGCTAAGGCACGACAACGCACGGCTAGGCAATGCACGGCAAGGCAAGCAAAGGGTAACGCAAGGAAAGGCACGGTGAGGCTAGGCAAGGCTAATGCACGAAAACGCAAGGCTAGGCGATGCACGACAATGCAAGGAAAGCTTAAAGCAAAGGAAGGCAAGGTCAGGCGAGATAAGGCTAAGGCAGGACAACGCAAGGCTAGGAAATTTAGGGAAGGCAAGCAAAGTGTAACGGAATGTAAGGAAGGCAAGGGAAAGCAAGGAAAGGCAAGTGTAACGGAAGGAACGGCACGGCAAGGCGAAACAAGGCTAAGGCACGACAACGCACGGCTAGGCAATGCACGGTAAGGCAAGGAAAGGGTAACGCATGGGAAAGCACGGTCAGGCGAGGCAAGGCTAAGGCATGACAACGCAAGGCTAGGCAATGCACGGAAAGCAAGCAAAGAGTAACGGAACGTAAGGAAGGCAAGGGAAAGCAAGGGAAGGCAAGGGTAACGGAAGGAACGGCACGGCAAGGGGTAACAAGGCTAAGGCACGACAACACACGGCTAGGAAATGCACGGCAAGGCAAGGAAAGGGTAACGCAAGGCAAGGCACGGTGAGGCTAGGCAAGGTTAATGCACGACAACGCAAGGCTAGGAAATGCACGACAATGCAAGGAAAGCTTAAAGCAAAGGAAGGCACGGTCAGGCGAGATAAGGCTAAGGCACGACAACGCAAGGCTAGGCAATGCACGGAAGGCAAGCAAAGAGTAACGGAAGGTAAGGAAGGCAAGGGAAAGCAAGGAAAGGCAAGTGTAACGGAAGGAACGGCACGGCAAGGCGAAACAAGGCTAAGGCACGACAACGCACGGCTAGGCAATGCACGGCAAGGCAAGGAAAGGGTAATGCGTGGGAAAGCACGGTCAGACGAGGCAAGGCTAAGGCATGACAACGCAAGGCTAGGCAATGCACGGAAAGCAAGCAAAGAGCAACGGAACGCAAGGAAGGCAAGGGAAAGCAATGAAAGGCAAGTGTAACGGAAGGAACGGCACGGCAAGGGGAAACAAGGCTAAGGCACGACAACGCACGGCAAGGCAATGCCCGGCAAGGCAAGGAAAGCTTAAAGCAAAGGAAGGCAAGGTCAGGCGAGATAAGGCAAAGGCACGACAACGCAAGGCTAGGCAATTCAGGGAAGGCAAGCAAAGAGTAACGGAAGGTAATCAAGGCAAGGAAAAGCAAGGAAAGGCAAGGGTAACGGAAGGAACGGCACGGCAAGGGGAAACAAGTCTAAGGGACGACACCGAACGCTAGGCAATGAACGGCAAGGCAAGGAAAGGGATACGCATGGGAAAGCACGGTCAGGCGAGGCAAGGCTAAGGCACGACAAGGCAAGGCTAGGCAATGCACGGAAGGCAAGCAAAGACTAACGGAAGGTAAGGAAGGCAAGGGAAAGCAAGGAAAGGCAAGTGTAACGGAAGGAACGGCACGGCAAGGGGAAACAAGGCTAAGGCATGACAACGCACGCTAGGCAATGCACGGCAAGGCAAGGAAAGGGTAACGCATGTGAAAGCACTGTCAGGCGAGGCAAGCCTAAGGCATGACAACGCAAGGCTAGGCAATGCACGGAAAGCAAGCAAAGAGTAACGGAACGCAAGGAAGGCAAGGGAAAGCAAGGGAAGGCAAGGGTAACGGAAGGAACGGCACCGCAAGGGGTAACAAGGCTAAGGCACGAAAACGCAGGGCTAGGCAATGCACGGCAAGGCAAGGAAAGAGTAACGGAACGGAACGGAAGGCAAGGCAAAGCCAGGCAAGGCAAGTGTAACAAAAGGCACACAACGGCAAGGGGAAACAAGGCTAAGGCACGACAACACACGGCTAGGAAATGCACGGCAAGGCAAGGAAAGGGTAACGCAAGGCAAGGCACGGTGAGGCTAGGCAAGGCTAATGCACGACAACGCAAGGCTAGGCAATGCACGACAATGCAAGGAAAGCTTAAAGCAAAGAAAGGCACGGTCAGAAGAGATAAGGCTAAGGCACGACAACGCAAGGCTAGGCAATGCAGGGAAGGCAAGCAAAGAGTAACGGAAGTTAAGGAAGGCAAAGGAAAGCAAGGAAAGGCAATGGTAACGGAAGGAACGGCACGGCAAGGGGAAACAAGGCTAAGGCACGACAACGCACGCTAGGCAATGCACGGCAAGGCAAGGAAAGGGTAACGCATGGGAAAGCACGGTCAGGCGAGGCAAGGCTAAGGAAAGCCAACGCAAGGCTAGGCAATGCACGGTAAGCAAGCAAGGAGTAACGGAATGCAAGGAAGGAAAAGGAAAGCAAGGGAAGGCAAGGGTAACGGAAGGAACGGCACGGCAAGGGGTAAGAGGGCTAAGACACGACAACGCAGGGCTAGGCAATGCACGGCAAGGCAAGGAAAGGGTAACGCAGGGGAAGGCACGGTCAGGTGAGGCAAGGATAAGGCACGACAATGCAAGGCTAGGCAATGCACGGCAAGGCAAGGAAAGAGTAACGGAAGGAAAGGAAGGCAAGGCAAAGCCAAGCAAGGCAAGTGTAACAAAAGGCACGCCACGGCAAGGGGAATCAAGGCTAAGGCACGACAACGCACGGCTAGGCAATGCACGGCAAGGCAAGGAAAGGGTAACGCAAGGCAAGGCACGGTGAGGCTAGGCAAGGCTAATGCACGACAACGCAAGGCTAGGCAATGCACGACAATGCAAGTAAAGCTTAAAGCAAAGGAAGGCACGGTCAGGCGAGATAAGGCTAAGGCACGACAACGCAAGGCTAGGCAATGCACGGAAGGCAAGCAAAGAGTAACGGAAGGTAAGGAAGGCAAGGGAAAGCAAAGAAAGGCAAGTGTAACGGAAGGAACGGCACGGCAAGGGGAAACAAGGCTAAGGCACGACAACGCACGGCTAGGCAATGCACGGTAAGGCAAGCAAAGGGTAACGCATGGAAAGGCACGGTGAGTCTAGGCAAGGCTAATGCACGAAAACGCAAGGCTAGGCGATGCACGACAATGCAAGGAAAGCTTAAAGCAAAGGAAGGCAAGGTCAGGCGAGATAATTCTAAGGCACGACAACGGAAGGCTAGGCAATGCACGGAAGGCAAGCAAAGAGTAACGGAAGGTAAGGAAGGCAAGGGAAAGCAAAGAAAGGCAAGTGTAACGGAAGGAACTGCACGGCAAGGGGAAACAAGGCTAAGGCACGACAACGCACGCTAGGCAATGCACGGCAAGGCAAGGAAAGGGTAACGCATGGGAAAACACGGTCAGGCGAGGCATGCCTAAGGCATGACAACGCAAGGCTAGGCAATGCACGGAAAGCAAGCAAAGAGTAACGGAACGCGAGGAAGGCAAGGGAAAGCAAGGGAAGGCAAGGGTAACGGAAGGAACGGCACGGCAAGGGGTAACAAGGCTAAGGCACGACAACGCAGGGCTAGGCAATGCACGGCAAGGCAAGGAAAGAGTAACGGAAGGAACGGAAGGCAAGGCAAAGCCAGGCAAGGCAAGTGTAACGGAAGGAACGGCACGGCAAGGGGAAACAAAGCTAAGGCACGACAACGCACGGCTAAGCAATGCACAGCAAGGCAAGCAAAAGTTAACGCAAGGAAAGGCACTGTGAGGCTAGGCAAGGCTAATGCACGAAAACGCAAGGCTAGGCGACGCACGACAATGCAAGGAAACTGAAAGCAAAGGAAGGCAAGGTCAGGCGAGATAAGGCTAAGGCACGACAAGGCAAGGCTAGGAAATTCAGGGAAGGCAAGCAAAGACTAACGGAAGGTAAGCAAGGCAAGGAAAAGGAAGGAAAGGCCAGGGTAACGGAAGGAACGGCACGGCAAGGGGAAACAAGTCTAAGGCACGACACCGAACGCTAGGCAATGAACGGCAAGGCAAGGAAAGGGTAACGCATTTGAAAGCACGGTCAGGCGAGGCAACGCTAAGCGACGACAACGCAAGGCTAGGCAATGCACGGAAGGCAAGCAAAGCGTAACGGAAGGTAAGGAAGGCAAGGGAAAGGAAGGAAAGGCAAGTGTAACGGAAGGAACGGCACGGCAAGGGGAAACAAGGCTAAGGCACGACAACGCACGGCTAGGCAATGCACGGAAAGGCAAGGAAAGGGTAACACATGGGAAAGCACGGTCAGGCGATGCAAGGCTAAGGCATGACAACGCAAGGCTAGGCAATGCACGGAAAGCAAGCAAAGAGTAACGGAACGCAAGGAAGGCAAGGGAAAGCAAGGGAAGGCAAGGGTAACGGAAGGAACGGCACGGCAAGGGGTAACAAGGCTAAGGCACGGCAACGCAGGGCTAGGCAATGCACGGCAAGGCAAGGAAAGGGTAACGCAGGGGAAGGCACGGTCAGGTGAGGCAAGGATAAGGCACGACAATGCAAGGCTAGGCAATGCACGGCAAGGTAAGGAAAGAGTAACGGAAGGAAAGGAAGGCAAGTCAAAGCCAGGAAAGTCAACTGTAACAAAAGGCACGCCACGGCAATGGGAAACAAGGCTAAGGCACGACAACGCACGGCTAGGGAATGCACGGCAAGGCAAGGAAAGGGTAACGCATGGGAAAGCACGGTCAGGCGAGGCAAGGCTAAGGCACGACAACGCAAGGCTAGGCAATGCAGGGAAGGCAAGCAAAGAGTAACGGAAGGTAAGGAACGCAAGGGAAAGCAAGGAAAGGCAACGGTAACGGAAGGAACGGCACGGCAAGGGGAAACAAGGCTAAGGCACGACAACACACGGCTAGGAAATGCACGGCAAGGCAAGGAAAGGGTAACGCAAGGCAAGGCACGGTGAGGCTAGGCAAGGCTAATGCACGACAACGCAAGGCTAGGCAATGCACGACAATGCAAGGAAAGCTTAAAGCAAAGGAAGGCACGGTCAGGCGAGATAAGGCTAAGGCACGACAACGCAAGGCTAGGCAATGCACGGAAGGCAAGCAAAGAGTAACGGAAGGTAAGGAAGGCAAGGGAAAGCAAGGAAAGGCAAGTGTAACGGAAGGAACGGCACGGCAAGGGGAAACAAGTCTAAGGCACGACACCGAACGCTAGGCAATGAACGGCAAGGCAAGGAAAGGGATACGCATGGGAAAGCACGGTCAGGCGAGGCAAAGCTAAGGCACGACAACGCAAGGCTAGGCAATGCACGGAAGGCAAGCAAAGAGTAACGGAAGGTAAGGAAGGCAAGGGAAAGCAAGGAAAGGCAAGTGTAACGGAAGGAACGGCACGGCAAGGGGAAACAAGGCTAAGGCACGACAACGCACGCTAGGCAATGCACGGCAAGGCAAGGAAAGGGTAACGCATGGGAAAGCACGGTCAGGCGAGGCAAGGCTAAGGCACGACAACGCAAGGCTAGGCAATGCACGGAAGGCAAGCAAAGAGTAACGGAAGGAAAGGAAGGAAAGGGAAAGCAAGGGAAGGCAAGGGTAACGGAAGGAACGGCACGGCAAGGGGAACAAGGCTAAGGCACGACAACGCACGGCTAGGCAATGCACGGCAAGGCAAGGAAAGGGTAACGCAAGGCAAGGCACGGTGAGGCTAGGCAAGGTTAATGCACGACAACGCAAGGCTAGGCAATGCACGACAATGCAAGGAAAGCTTAAAGCAAAGGAAGGCACGGTCAGGCGAGATAAGGCTAAGGCACGACAACGCAAGGCTAGGCAATGCACGGAAGGCAAGCAAAGAGTAACGGAAGGTAAGGAAGGCAAGGGAAAGCAAGGAAAGGCAAGTGTAACGGAAGGAACGGCACGGCAAGGCGAAACAAGGCTAAGGCACGACAACGCACGGCTAGGCAATGCACGGCAAGGCAAGGAAAGGGTAATGCGTGGGAAAGCACGGTCAGACGAGGCAAGGCTAAGGCATGACAACGCAAGGCTAGGCAATGCACGGAAAGCAAGCAAAGAGCAACGGAACGCAAGGAAGGCAAGGGAAAGCAAGGAAAGGCAAGTGTAACGGAAGGAACGGCACGGCAAGGGGAAACAAGGCTAAGGCACGACAACGCACGGCAAGGCAATGCTCGGCAAGGCAAGGAAGGCAAGGTCAGGCGAGATAAGGCAAAGGCACGACAACGCAAGGCTAGGCAATTCAGGGAAGGCAAGCAAAGAGTAACGGAAGGTAATCAAGGCAAGGAAAAGCAAGGAAAGTAAAGGGTAACGGAAGGAACGGCACGGCAAGGGGAAACAAGTCTAAGGGACGACACCGAACGCTAGGCAATGAACGGCAAGGCAAGGAAAGGGATACGCATGGGAAAGCACGGTCAGGCGAGGCAAGGCTAAGGCACGACAAGGCAAGGCTAGGCAATGCACGGAAGGCAAGCAAAGACTAACGGAAGGTAAGGAAGGCAGGGGAAAGCAAGGAAAGGCAAGTGTAACGGAAGGAACGGCACGGCAAGTGGAAACAAGGCTAAGGCATGACAACGCACGCTAGGCAATGCACGGCAAGGCAAGGAAAGGGTAACGCATGTGAAAGCACGGTCAGGCGAGGCAAGCCTAAGGCATGACAACGCAAGGCTAGGCAATGCACGGAAAGCAAGCAAAGAGTAACGGAACGCAAAGAAGGCAAGGGAAAGCAAGGGAAGGCAAGGGTAACGGAAGGAACGGCACGGCAAGGGGAAACAAGGCTAGGTAACAAGGCTAAGGCACGACAACGCAGGGCTAGGCAATGCACGGTAAGGCAAGGAAAGGGTAACGCAAGGGAAGGCACGGTGAGGCTAGGCAAGGTTAATGCACGACAAGGCAAGGCTAGGCAATGCACGACAATGCAAGGAAAGCTTAAAGCAAAGGAAGGCACGGTCAGGCGAGATAAGGCTAAGGCACGACAACGGAAGGCTAGGCAATGCACGGAAGGCAAGCAAAGAGTAACGGAACGCAAGGAAGGCAAGGGAAAGCAAGGAAAGGCAAGGGTAACGGAAGGAACGGCACGGCAAGGGGAAACAAGGCTAAGGCACGACAACGCACGCTAGGCAATGCACGGAAAGGCAAGGAAAGGGTAACGCATGGGAAAGCACGGTCAGGCGAGGCAAGGCTAAGGCACGACAACCCAAGGCTAGGCAATGCACGGAAGGCAAGCAAAGAGAAACGGAAGGTAAGGAAGGAAAGGGAAAGCAAAGAAATGCTAGTGTAACGGAAGGAACGGCACGGCAAGGGGAAACAAGACTAAGGCACGACAACGCACGGCTAGGCAATGCACGGCAAGGCAAGGAAAGGGTAACGCAAGGCAAGGCACGGTGAGGCTAGGCAAGGCTAAGGCACGACAACGCAAGGCTAGGCAATGCACGGAAGGCAAGCAAAGAGTAACGGAAGGCAAGGAAGGCAAGGGAAAGCAAGGGAAGGCAAGGGTAACGGAAGGAACGGCACGGCAAGTGGTAACAAGGCTAAGGCACGGCAACGCAGGGCTAGGCAATGCACGGCAAGGCAAGGAATGGGTAACGCAGGGGAAGGCACGGTCAGGTGAGGCAAGGAAAAGGCACGACAATGCAAGGCTAGGCAATGCACGGCAAGGCAAGGAAAGAGTAACGGAAGGAAAGGAAGGCAAGTCAAAGCCAGGAAAGGCAAGTGTAACAAAAGGCACGCCACGGCAAGGGGAAACAAGGCTAAGGGACGACAACGCACGGCTAGGCAATGCACGGCAAGGCAAGGAAAGGGTAACGCAAGGCAAGGCACGTTGAGGCTAGGCAAGGCTAATGCACGACAACGCAAGGCTAGGCAATGCACGACAATGCAAGGAAAGCTTAAAGCAAAGGAAGGCACGGTCAGGCGAGATAAGGCTAAGGCACGACAACGCAAGGCTAGGCAATGTAGGGAAGGGAAGCAAAGAGTAACGGAAGGTAAGCAAGGCAAGGAAAAGCAAGGAAAGGCAAGGGTAACGGAAGGAACTGCACGGCAAGGGGAAACAAGGCTAAGGCACGGCAACGCAGGCTGGGCAATGCACGGCAAGGCAAGGAAAGGGTAACGCATGGGAAAGCACGTTCAGGCGAGGCAAGGCTAAGGCACGACAACGCAAGGCTAGGCAATCCACGGAAGGCAAGCAAAGAGTAACGGAAGGGAAGGAAGGCAAGGGAAAGCAAAGAAAGGCAAGTGTAACGGAAGGAACTGCACGGCAAGGGTTAACAAGGCTAAGGCACGACAACGCACGCTAGGCAATGCACGGCAAGGCAAGGAAAGGGTAACGCATGGGAAAGCACGGTCAGGCGAGGCAAGCCTAATTCATGACAACGCAAGGCTAGGCAATGCACGGAAAGCAAGCAAAGAGTAACGGAACGCAAGGAAGGCAAGGGAAAGCAAGGGAAGGCAAGGGTAACGGAAGGAACGGCACGGCAAGGGGTAACAAGGCTAAGGCACGGCAACGCAGGGCTAGGCAATGCACGGCAAGGCAAGGAAAGGGTAACGCAGGGGAAGGCACGGTCAGGTGAGGCAAGGATAAGGCACGACAATGCAAGGCTAGGCAATGCACGGCAAGGCAAGGAAAGAGTAACGGAAGGAAAGGAAGGCAAGTCAAAGCCAGGAAAGGCAAGTGTAACAAAAGGCACGCCACGGCAAGGGGTAACAAGGCTAAGGCACGACAACGCAGGGCTAGGCAATGCACGGCAAGGCAAGGAAAGAGTAACGGAAGGAAAGGAAGGCAAGGCAAAGCCAGGCAAGGCAAGTGTAACGGAAGGCACGCAACGGCAAGGGGAAACAAGGCTAAGGCACGACAACACACGGCTAGGAAATGCACGGCAAGGCAAGGAAAGGGTAACGCAAGGCAAGGCACGGTGAGGCTAGGCAAGGCTAATGCACGAAAACACAAGGCTAGGCAATGCACGACAATGCAAGGAAAGCTTAAAGAAAAGGAAGGCACGGTCAGGCGAGATAAGGCTAAGGCACGACAACGCAAGGCTAGGCAATGCAGGGAAGGCAAGCAAAGAGTAACGGAAGGTAAGGAAGGCAAAGGAAAGCAAGGAAAGGCAAGTGTAACGGAAGGAACGGCACGGCAAGGGGAAACAAGGCTAAGGCACGACAACGCACGCTAGGCAATGTACGGCAAGGCAAGGAAAGGGTAACGCATGGGAAAGCACGGTCAGGCGAGGCAAGGCTAAGGAAAGCCAACGCAAGGCTAGGCAATGCACGGTAAGCAAGCAAGGAGTAACGGAATGCAAGGAAGGAAAGGGAAAGCAAGGGAAGGCAAGGGTAACGGAAGGAACGGCACGGCAAGGGGTAAGAAGGCTAAGGCACGACAACGCAGGGCTAGGCAATGCACGGCAAGGCAAGGAAAGGGTAACGCAGGGGAAGGCACGGTCAGGTGAGGCAAGGATAAGGCACGACAACGCAAGGCTAGGCAATGCAGGGAAGGCAAGCAAAGAGTAACGGAAGGTAAGGAAGGCAAGGGAAAGCAAGGAAAGGCAATGGTAACGGAAGGAACGGCACGGCAAGGGGAAACAAGGCTAAGGCACGACAACGCACGCTAGGCAATGCACGGCAAGGCAAGGAAAGGGTAACGCATGGTAAAGCACGGTCAGGCGAGGCAAGGCTAAGGCATGACAACGCAAGGCTAGGCAATGCACGGAAGGCAAGCAAAGAGTAACGGAAGGTAAGGAAGGCAAGGGAAAGCAAGGAAAGGCAACGGTAACGGAAGGAACGGCACGGCAAGGGGAAACAAGGCTAAGGCACGACAACACACGGCTAGGAAATGCACGGCAAGGCAAGGAAAGGGTAACGCAAGGCAAGGCACCGTGAGGCTAGGCAAGGTTAATGCACGACAACGCAAGGCTAGGCAATGCACGACAATGCAAGTAAAGCTTGAAGCAAAGGAAGGCACGGTCAGGCGAGATAAGGCTAAGGCACGACAACACAAGGCTAGGCAATGCAGGGAAGGCAAGCAAAGAGTAACGGAAGGTAAGGAAGGCAAGGGAAAGCAAGGAAAGGCAAGTGTAACGGAAGGAACGGCACGGCAAGGGGAAACAAGTCTAAGGCACGACACCGAACGCTAGGCAATGAACGGCAAGGCAAGGAAAGGGATACACATGGGAAAGCACGGTCAGGCGAGGCAAAGCTAAGGCACGACAACGCAAGGCTAGGCAATGCACGGAAGGCAAGCAAAGAGTAACGGAAGGTAAGGAAGGCAAGGGAAAGCAAGGAAAGGCAAGTGTAACGGAAGGAATGGCACGGCAAGGGGAAACAAGGCTAAGGCACGACAACGCACGCTAGGCAATGCACGGCAAGGCAAGGAAAGGGTAACGCATGGGAAAGCACGGTCAGGCGAGGCAAGGCTAAGGCACGACAACGCAAGGCTAGGCAATGCACGGAAAGCAAGCAAAGAGTAACGGAACGCAAGGAAGGAAAGGGAAAGCAAGGGAAGGCAAGGGTAACGGAAGGAACGGCACGGCAAGGGGTAACAAGGCTAAGGCACGACAACACACGGCTAGGAAATGCACGGCAAGGCAAGGAAAGGGTAACGCAAGGCAAGGCACGGTGAGGCTAGGCAAGGTTAATGCACGACAACGCAAGGCTAGGCAATGCACGACAATGCAAGGAAAGCTTAAAGCAAAGGAAGGCACGGTCAGGCGAGATAAGGCTAAGGCACGACAACGCAAGGCTAGGCAATGCACGGAAGGCAAGCAAAGAGTAACGGAAGGTAAGGAAGGCAAGGGAAAGCAAGGAAAGGCAAGTGTAACGGAAGGAACGGCACGGCAAGGCGAAACAAGGCTAAGGCACGACAACGCACGGCTAGGCAATGCACGGCAAGGCAAGGAAAGGGTAATGCGTGGGAAAGCACGGTCAGACGAGGCAAGGCTACGGCATGACAACGCAAGGCTAGGCAATGCACGGAAAGCAAGCAAAGAGCAACGGAACGCAAGGAAGGCAAGGGAAAGCAAGGAAAGGCAAGTGTAACGGAAGGAACGGCACGGCAAGGGGAAACAAGGCTAAGGCACGACAACGCACGGCAAGGCAATGCCCGGCAAGGCAAGGAAAGCTTAAAGCAAAGGAAGGCAAGGTCAGGCGAGATAAGGCAAAGGCACGACAACGCAAGGCTAGGCAATTCAGGGAAGGCAAGCAAAGAGTAACGGAAGGTAATCAAGTCAAGGAAAAGCAAGGAAAGTAAAGGGTAACGGAAGGAACGGCACGGCAAGGGGAAACAAGTCTAAGGGACGACACCGAACGCTAGGCAATGAACGGCAAGGCAAGGAAAGGGATACGCATGGGAAAGCACGGTCAGGCGAGGCAAGGCTAAGGCACGACAAGGCAAGGCTAGGCAATGCACGGAAGGCAAGCAAAGACTAACGGAAGGTAAGGAAGGCAGGGGAAAGCAAGGAAAGGCAAGTGTAACGGAAGGAACGGCACGGCAAGTGGAAACAAGGCTAAGGCATGACAACGCACGCTAGGCAATGCACGGCAAGGCAAGGAAAGGGTAACGCATGTGAAAGCACGGTCAGGCGAGGCAAGCCTAAGGCATGACAACGCAAGGCTAGGCAATGCACGGAAAGCAAGCAAAGAGTAACGGAACGCAAGGAAGGCAAGGGAAAGCAAGGGAAGGCAAGGGTAACGGAAGGAACGGCACCGCAAGGGGTAACAAGGCTAAGGCACGACAACGCAGGGCTAGGCAATGCACGGTAAGGCAAGGAAAGGGTAACGCAAGGCAAGGCACGGTGAGGCTAGGCAAGGTTAATGCACGACAAGGCAAGGCTAGGCAATGCACGACAATGCAAGGAAAGCTTAAAGCAAAGGAAGGCACGGTCAGGCGAGATAAGGCTAAGGCACGACAACGCAAGGCTAGGCAATGCACGGAAGGCAAGCAAAGAGTAACGGAAGGTAAGGAAGGCAAGGGAAAGCAAAGAAAGGCAAGTGTAACGGAAGGAACGGCACGGCAAGGGGAAACAAGGCTAAGGCACGACAACGCACGCTAGGCAATGCACGGAAAGGCAAGGAAAGGGTAACGCATGGGAAAGCACGGTCAGGCGAGGCAAGGCTAAGGCACGACAACCCAAGGCTAGGCAATGCACGGAAGGCAAGCAAAGAGTAAGGGAAGGGAAGGAAGGAAAGGGAAAGCAAGGAAAGGCAAGTGTAACGGAAGGAACGGCACGGCAAGGGGAAACAAGTCTAAGGCACGACAACGCACGGCTAGGCAATGCACGGCAAGGCAAGGAAAGGGTAACGCAAGGAAAGGCACGGTGAGGCTAGGCAAGGCTAAGGCACGACAACCCAAGGCTAGGCAATGCACGGAAAGCAAGCAAAGAGTAACGGAACGCAAGGAAGGCAAGGGAAAGCAAGGGAAGGCAAGGGTAACGGAAGGAACGGCACGGCAAGTGGTAACAAGGCTAAGGCACGGCAACGCAGGGCTAGGCAATGCACGGCAAGGCAAGGAATGGGTAACGCAGGGGAAGGCACGGTCAGGTGAGGCAAGGAAAAGGCACGACAATGCAAGGCTAGGCAATGCACGGCAAGGCAAGGAAAGAGTAACGGAAGGAAAGGAAGGCAAGTCAAAGCCAGGAAAGGCAAGTGTAACAAAAGGCACGCCACGGCAAGGGGAAACAAGGCTAAGGGACGACAACGCACGGCTAGGCAATGCACGGCAAGGCAAGGAAAGGGTAACGCAAGGCAAGGCACGTTGAGGCTAGGCAAGGCTAATGCACGACAACGCAAGGCTAGGCAATGCACGACAATGCAAGGAAAGCTTAAAGCAAAGGAAGGCACGGTCAGGCGAGATAAGGCTAAGGCACGACAACGCAAGGCTAGGCAATGCAGGGAAGGGAAGCAAAGAGTAACGGAAGGTAAGCAAGGCAAGGAAAAGCAAGGAAAGGCAAGGGTAACGGAAGGAACTGCACGGCAAGGGGAAACAAGGCTAAGGCACGGCAACGCAGGCTGGGCAATGCACGGCAAGGCAAGGAAAGGGTAACGCATGGGAAAGCACGGTCAGGCGAGGCAAGGCTAAGGCACGACAACGCAAGGCTAGGCAATGCACGGAAGGCAAGCAAAGAGTAACGGAAGGGAAGGAAGGCAAGGGAAAGCAAAGAAAGGCAAGTGTAACGGAAGGAACTGCACGGCAAGGGTTAACAAGGCTAAGGCACGACAACGCACGCTAGGCAATGCACGGCAAGGCAAGGAAAGGGTAACGCATGGGAAAGCACGGTCAGGCGAGGCAAGCCTAATTCATGACAACGCAAGGCTAGGCAATGCACGGAAAGCAAGCAAAGAGTAACGGAACGCAAGGAAGGCAAGGGAAAGCAAGGGAAGGCAAGGGTAACGGAAGGAACGGCACGGCAAGGGGTAACAAGGCTAAGGCACGGCAACGCAGGGCTAGGCAATGCACGGCAAGGCAAGGAAAGGGTAACGCAGGGGAAGGCACGGTCAGGTGAGGCAAGGATAAGGCACGACAATGCAAGGCTAGGCAATGCACGGCAAGGCAAGGAAAGAGTAACGGAAGGAAAGGAAGGCAAGTCAAAGCCAGGAAAGGCAAGTGTAACAAAAGGCACGCCACGGCAAGGGGAAACAAGGCTAAGGCACGACAACGCAGGGCTAGGCAATGCACGGCAAGGCAAGGAAAGAGTAACGGAAGGAAAGGAAGGCAAGGCAAAGCCAGGCAAGGCAAGTGTAACAAAAGGCACGCAACGGCAAGGGGAAACAAGGCTAAGGCACGACAACACACGGCTAGGAAATGCACGGCAAGGCAAGGAAAGGGTAACGCAAGGCAAGGCACGGTGAGGCTAGGCAAGGCTAATGCACGACAACGCAAGGCTAGGCAATGCACGACAATGCAAGTAAAGCTTAAAGCAAAGGAAGGCACGGTCAGGCGAGATAAGGCTAAGGCACGACAACGCAAGGCTAGGCAATGCAGGGAAGGCAAGCAAAGAGTAACGCATGGGAAAGCACGGTCAGGGGTGGCAAGGCAAAGGCACGACAACGCAAGGCTTCTCAATGCACGGAAGGCAAGCAAAGAGTAACGGAATGTAAGGAAGGCAAGGGAAAGCAAAGAAAGGCAAGTGTAACGGAAGGAACGGCACGGCAAGGGGAAACAAGGCTAAGGCACGA
The DNA here is from genome assembly GCF_037893015.1 of Macrotis lagotis. Lineage (NCBI taxonomy): Eukaryota > Metazoa > Chordata > Mammalia > Peramelemorphia > Peramelidae > Macrotis > Macrotis lagotis. The sequence goes on from NW_027422321.1 coordinate 125,673, forward strand.
CAACGCACGCTAGGCAATGCACGGCAAGGCAAGGAAAGGGTAACGCATGGGAAAGCACGGTCAGGCGAGGCAAGGCTAAGGAAAGCCAACGCAAGGCTAGGCAATGCACGGAAAGCAAGCAAGGAGTAACGGAATGCAAGGAAAGAAAGGGAAAGCAAGGGAAGGCAAGGGTAACGGAAGGAACGGCACGGCAACGGGTAACAAGGCTAAGGCACGACAACACACGGCTAGGAAATGCACGGCAAGGCAAGGAAAGGGTAACGCAAGGCAAGGCACGGTGAGGCTAGGCAAGGTTAATGCACGACAACGCAAGGCTAGGCAATGCACGACAATGCAAGGAAAGCTTAAAGCAAAGGAAGGCACGGTCAGGCGAGATAAGGCTAAGGCACGACAACGCAAGGCTAGGCAATGCACGGAAGGCAAGCAAAGAGTAACGGAAGGTAAGGAAGGCAAGGGAAAGCAAGGAAAGGCAAGTGTAACGGAAGGAACGGCACGGCAAGGGGAAACAAGTCTAAGGCACGACACCGAACGCTAGGCAATGAACGGCAAGGCAAGGAAAGGGATACGCATGGGAAAGCACGGTCAGGCGAGGCAAAGCTAAGGCACGACAACGCAAGGCTAGGCAATGCACGGAAGGCAAGCAAAGAGTAACGGAAGGCAAGGAAGGCACGGGAAAGCAAGGGAAGGCAAGGGTAACGGAAGGAACGGCACGGCAAGGGGAAACAAGGCTAAGGCACGACAACGCACGCTAGGCAATGCACGGCAAGGCAAGGAAAGGGTAACGCATGGGAAAGCACGGTCAGGGGAGGCAAGGCTAAGGAAAGCCAACGCAAGGCTAGGCAATGCACGGAAAGCAAGCAAGGAGTAACGGAATGCAAGGAAGGCAAGGGAAAGCAAGGGAAGGCAAGGGTAACGGAAGGAACGGCACGGCAAGGGGTAACAAGGCTAAGGCACGACAACGCAGGGCTAGGCAATGCCCGGCCAGGCAAGCAAAGAGTAACGGAAGGAAAGGAAGGCAAGGCAAAGCCAGGCAAGGCAAGTATAACAAAAGGCACGCAACGGCAAGGGGAAACAAGGCTAAGGCACGACAACACACGGCTAGGAAATGCACGGCAAGGCAAGGAAAGGGTAACGCAAGGCAAGGCACGGTGAGGCTAGGCAAGGTTAATGCACGACAACGCAAGGCTAGGCAATGCACGACAATGCAAGGGAAGCTTAAAGCAAAGGAAGGCACGGTCAGGCGAGATAAGGCTAAGGCACGACAACGCAAGGCTAGGCAATGCAGGGAAGACAAGCAAAGAGTAACGGAAGGTAAGGAAGGCAAGGGAAAGCAAGGAAAGGCAATGGTAACGGAAGGAACGGCACGGCGAGGGGAAACAAGTCTAAGGCACGACAACGCACGCTAGGAATGCACGGCAAGGCAAGGAAAGGGTAACGCATGGGAAAGCACGGTCAGGGGAGGCAAGGCTAAGGCACGACAACGCACACGCTTGGCAATGCACGGAAGGCAAGCAAAGAGTAACGGAAGATAAGGAAGGCAAGGGAAAGCAAAGAAAGGCAAGTGTAACGGAAGGAACGGCACGGCAAGGGGAAACAAGGCTAAGGCACGACAACGCACGCTAGGCAATGCACGGCAAGGCAAGGAAAGGGTAACGCATGGGAAAGCACGGTCAGGCGAGGCAAGGCTAAGGAAAGCCAACGCAAGGCTAGGCAATGCACGGAAAGCAAGCAAGGAGTAACGGAATGCAAGGAAGGAAAGGGAAAGCAAGGGAAGGCAAGGGTAACGGAAGGAACGGCACGGCAAGGGGTAACAAGGCTAAGGCACGACAACACACGGCTAGGAAATGCACGGCAAGGCAAGGAAAGGGTAACGCAAGGCAAGGCACGAGGAGGCTAGGCAAGGTTAATGCACGACAAGGCAAGGCTAGGCAATGCACGACAATGCAAGGAAAGCTTAAAGCAAAGGAAGGCACGGTCAGGCGAGATAAGGCTAAGGCACGACAACGGAAGGCTAGGCAATGCACGGAAGGCAAGCAAAGAGCATCGGAAGGTAAGGAAGGCAAGGGAAAGCAAGGAAAGGCAATGGTAACGGAAGGAACGGCACGGCAAGGGGAAACAAGGCTAAGGCACGACAACGCACGCTAGGCAATGCACGGCAAGGCAAGGAAAGGGTAACGCATGGGAAAGCACGGTCAGGCGAGGCAAGGCTAAGGCACGACAACGCAAGGCTAGGCAATGCAACGGAAGGTAAGCAAGGCAAGGGAAAGCAAGGAAAGGCAAGGGTAAGAAGGCTAAGGCACGACAACGCACGGCTAGGCAATGCAGGGAAGGGAAGCAAAGAGTAACGGAAGGTAAGCAAGGCAAGGAAAAGCAAGGAAAGGCAAGGGTAACGGAAATAACTGCACGGCAAGGGGAAACAAGGCTAAGGCACGGCAACGCAGGCTGGGCAATGCACGGCAAGGCAAGGAAAGGGTAACGCAGGGGAAGGCACGGTCAGGTGAGGCAAGGATAAGGCACGACAATGCAAGGCTAGGCAATGCACGGCAAGGCAAGGAAAGAGTAACGGAAGGAAAGGAAGGCAAGTCAAAGCCAGGAAAGGCAAGTGTAACAAAAGGCACGCCACGGCAAGGGGTAACAAGGCTAAGGCACGACAACGCAGGGCTAGGCAATGCACGGCAAGGCAAGGAAAGAGTAACGGAAGGAAAGGAAGGCAAGGCAAAGCCAGGCAAGGCAAGTGTAACAAAAGGCACGCAACGGCAAGGGGAAACAAGGCTAAGGCACGACAACACACGGCTAGGAAATGCACGGCAAGGCAAGGAAAGGGTAACGCAAGGCAAGGCACGGTGAGGCTAGGCAAGGCTAATGCACGACAACGCAAGGCTAGGCAATGCACGACAATGCAAGGAAAGCTTAAAGCAAAGGAAGGCACGGTCAGGCGAGATAAGGCTAAGGCACGACAACGCAAGGAAAGGCACGGTGAGGCTAGGCAAGGCTAAGGCACGACAACGCAAGGCTAGGCAATGCACGGAAGGCAAGCAAAGAGTAACGGAACGCAAGGAAGGCAAGGGAAAGCAAGGGAAGGCAAGGGTAACGGAAGGAAGGGCACGGCAAGTGGTAACAAGGCTAAGGCACGGCAACGCAGGGCTAGGCAATGCACGGCAAGGCAAGGAATGGGTAACGCAGGGGAAGGCACGGTCAGGTGAGGCAAGGAAAAGGCACGACAATGCAAGGCTAGGCAATGCACGGCAAGGCAAGGAAAGAGTAACGGAAGGAAAGGAAGGCAAGTCAAAGCCAGGAAAGGCAAGTGTAACAAAAGGCACGCCACGGCAAGGGGAAACAAGGCTAAGGGACGACAACGCACGGCTAGGCAATGCACGGCAAGGCAAGGAAAGGGTAACGCAAGGCAAGGCACGTTGAGGCTAGGCAAGGCTAATGCACGACAACGCAAGGCTAGGCAATGCACGACAATGCAAGGAAAGCTTAAAGCAAAGGAAGGCACGGTCAGGCGAGATAAGGCTAAGGCACGACAACGCAAGGCTAGGCAATGCAGGGAAGGGAAGCAAAGAGTAACGGAAGGTAAGCAAGGCAAGGAAAAGCAAGGAAAGGCAAGGGTAACGGAAGGAACTGCACGGCAAGGGGAAACAAGGCTAAGGCACGGCAACGCAGGCTGGGCAATGCACGGCAAGGCAAGGAAAGGGTAACGCATGGGAAAGCACGTTCAGGCGAGGCAAGGCTAAGGCACGACAACGCAAGGCTAGGCAATGCACGGAAGGCAAGCAAAGAGTAACGGAAGGGAAGGAAGGCAAGGGAAAGCAAAGAAAGGCAAGTGTAACGGAAGGAACTGCACGGCAAGGGTTAACAAGGCTAAGGCACGACAACGCACGCTAGGCAATGCACGGCAAGGCAAGGAAAGGGTAACGCATGGGAAAGCACGGTCAGGCGAGGCAAGCCTAATTCATGACAACGCAAGGCTAGGCAATGCACGGAAAGCAAGCAAAGAGTAACGGAACGCAAGGAAGGCAAGGGAAAGCAATGGAAGGCAAGGGTAACGGAAGGAACGGCACGGCAAGGGGTAACAAGGCTAAGGCACGACAACGCAGGGCTAGGCAATGCACGGCAAGGCAAGGAAAGGGTAACGCAGGGGAAGGCACGGTCAGGTGAGGCAAGGATAAGGCACGACAATGCAAGGCTAGGCAATGCACGGGAAGGCAAGGAAAGAGTAACGGAAGGAAAGGAAGGCAAGGCAAAGCCAGGCAAGGCAAGTGTAACAAAAGGCACGCCACGGCAAGGGGAAACAAGGCTAAGGCACGACAACGCACGGCTAGGCAATGCACGGCAAGGCAAGGAAAGGGTAACGCAAGGCAAGGCACGGTGAGGCTAGGCAAGGCTAATGCACGACAACGCAAGGCTAGGCAATGCACGACAATGCAAGTAAAGCTTAAAGCAAAGGAAGGCACGGTCAGGCGAGATAAGGCTAAGGCACGACAACGCAAGGCTAGGCAATGCAGGGAAGGCAAGCAAAGAGTAACGCATGGGAAAGCACGGTCAGGGGTGGCAAGGCAAAGGCACGACAACGCAAGGCTTCTCAATGCACGGAAGGCAAGCAAAGAGTAACGGAATGTAAGGAAGGCAAGGGAAAGCAAAGAAAGGCAAGTGTAACGGAAGGAACGGCACGGCAAGGGGAAACAAGGCTAAGGCACGACAACGCACGCTAGGCAATGCACGGCAAGGCAAGGAAAGGGTAACGCATGGGAAAGCACGGTCAGGCGAGGCAAGGCTAAGGAAAGCCAACGCAAGGCTAGGCAATGCACGGAAAGCAAGCAAGGAGTAACGGAATGCAAGGAAAGAAAGGGAAAGCAAGGGAAGGCAAGGGTAACGGAAGGAACGGCACGGCAACGGGTAACAAGGCTAAGGCACGACAACACACGGCTAGGAAATGCACGGCAAGGCAAGGAAAGGGTAACGCAAGGCAAGGCACGGTGAGGCTAGGCAAGGTTAATGCACGACAACGCAAGGCTAGGCAATGCACGACAATACAAGGAAAGCTTAAAGCAAAGGAAGGCACGGTCAGTCGAGATAAGGCTAAGGCACGACAACGCAAGGCTAGGCAATGCACGGAAGGCAAGCAAAGAGTAACGGAAGGTAAGGAAGGCAAGGGAAAGCAAGGAAAGGCAAGTGTAACGGAAGGAACGGCACGGCAAGGGGAAACAAGTCTAAGGCACGACACCGAACGCTAGGCAATGAACGGCAAGGCAAGGAAAGGGATACGCATGGGAAAGCACGGTCAGGCGAGGCAAAGCTAAGGCACGACAACGCAAGGCTAGGCAATGCACGGAAGGCAAGCAAAGAGTAACGGAAGGTAAGGAAGGCACGGGAAAGCAAGGAAAGGCAAGTGTAACGGAAGTTACGGCACGGCAAGGGGAAACAAGGCTAAGGCACGACAACGCACGCTAGGCAATGCACGGCAAGGCAAGGAAAGGGTAACGCATGGGAAAGCACGGTCAGGGGAGGCAAGGCTAAGGAAAGCCAACGCAAGGCTAGGCAATGCACGGAAATCAAGCAAGGAGTAACGGAATGCAAGGAAGGCAAGGGAAAGCAAGGGAAGGCAAGGGTAACGGAAGGAACGGCACGGCAAGGGGTAACAAGGCTAAGGCACGACAACGCAGGGCTAGGCAATGCCCGGCCAGGCAAGCAAAGAGTAACGGAAGGAAAGGAAGGCAAGGCAAAGCCAGGCAAGGCAAGTATAACAAAAGGCACGCAACGGCAAGGGGAAACAAGGCTAAGGCACGACAACACACGGCTAGGAAATGCACGGCAAGGCAAGGAAAGGGTAACGCAAGGCAAGGCACGGTGAGGCTAGGCAAGGCTAATGCACGACAACGCAAAACTAGGCAATGCACGACAATGCAAGTAAAGCTTAAAGCAAAGGAAGGCACGGTCAGGCGAGATAAGGCTAAGGCACGACAACGCAAGGCTAGGCAATGCAGGGAAGGCAAGCAAAGAGTAACGGAAGGTAAGGAAGGCAAGGGAAAGCAAGGAAAGGCAATGGTAACGGAAGGAACGGCACGGCGAGGGGAAACAAGTCTAAGGCACGACAACGCACGCTAGGAATGCACGGCAAGGCAAGGAAAGGGTAACGCATGGGAAAGCACGGTCAGGGGAGGCAAGGCTAAGGCACGACAACGCACACGCTTGGCAATGCACGGAAGGCAAGCAAAGAGTAACGGAAGATAAGGAAGGCAAGGGAAAGCAAAGAAAGGCAAGTGTAACGGAAGGAACGGCACGGCAAGGGGAAACAAGGCTAAGGCACGACAACGCACGCTAGGCAATGCACGGCAAGGCAAGGAAAGGGTAACGCATGGGAAAGCACGGTCAGGCGAGGCAAGGCTAAGGAAAGCCAACGCAAGGCTAGGCAATGCACGGAAAGCAAGCAAGGAGTAACGGAATGCAAGGAAGGAAAGGGAAAGCAAGGGAAGGCAAGGGTAACGGAAGGAACGGCACGGCAAGGGGTAACAAGGCTAAGGCACGACAACACACGGCTAGGAAATGCACGGCAAGGCAAGGAAAGGGTAACGCAAGGCAAGGCACGAGGAGGCTAGGCAAGGTTAATGCACGACAAGGCAAGGCTAGGCAATGCACGACAATGCAAGGAAAGCTTAAAGCAAAGGAAGGCACGGTCAGGCGAGATAAGGCTAAGGCACGACAACGGAAGGCTAGGCAATGCACGGAAGGCAAGCAAAGAGCATCGGAAGGTAAGGAAGGCAAGGGAAAGCAAGGAAAGGCAATGGTAACGGAAGGAACGGCACGGCAAGGGGAAACAAGGCTAAGGCACGACAACGCACGCTAGGCAATGCACGGAAAGGCAAGGAAAGGGTAACGCATGGGAAAGCACGGTCAGGCGAGGCAACGCTAAGGCACGACAACGCAAGGCTAGGCAATGCACGGAAGGCAAGCAAAGAGTAACGGAAGGTAAGGAAGGCAAAGGAAAGCAAGGAAAGGCAAGTGTAACGGAAGGAACGGCAAGGCAAGGGGAAACAAGGCTAAGGCACGACAACGCACGGCTAGGCAATGCAGGGAAGGGAAGCAAAGAGTAACGGAAGGTAAGCAAGGCAAGGAAAAGCAAGGAAAGGCAAGGGTAACGGAAGGAACTGCACGGCAAGGGGAAACAAGGCTAAGGCACGGCAACGCAGGCTAGGCAATGCACGGCAAGGCAAGGAAAGGGTAACGCAGGGGAAGGCACGGTCAGGTGAGGCAAGGATAAGGCACGACAACGCAAGGCTAGGCAATGCACGGCAAGGCAAGCAAAGAGTAACGGAATGCAAGGAAGGCAAGGGAAAGCAAGGAAAGGCAAGGGTAACGGAAGGAACGGCACGGCAAGGGGTAACAAGGCTAAGGCACGACAACGCAGGGCTAGGCAATGCACGGCAAGGCAAGGAAAGAGTAACGGAAGGAAAGGAAGGCAAGGCAAAGCCAGGCAAGGCAAGTGTAACAAAAGGCACGCAACGGCAAGGGGAAACAAGGCTAAGGCACGACAACACACGGCTAGGAAATGCACGGCAAGGCAAGGAAAGGGTAACGCAAGGCAAGGCACGGTGAGGCTAGGCAAGGCTAATGCACGACAACGCAAGGCTAGGCAATGCACGACAATGCAAGGAAAGCTTAAAGCAAAGGAAGGCACGGTCAGAAGAGATAAGGCTAAGGCACGACAACGCAAGGCTAGGCAATGCATGGAAGGCAAGCAAAGAGTAACGGAAGGTAAGGAAGGCAAAGGAAAGCAAGGAAAGGCAATGGTAACGGAAGGAACGGCACGGCAAGGGGAAACAAGGCTAAGGCACGACAACGCACGCTAGGCAATGCACGGCAAGGCAAGGAAAGGGTAACGCATGGGAAAGCACGGTCAGGCGAGGCAAGGCTAAGGAAAGCCAACGCAAGGCTAGGCAATGCACGGTAAGCAAGCAAAGAGTAACGGAAGGCAAGGAAGGCAAGGGAAAGCAAGGGAAGGCAAGGGTAACGGAAGGAACGGCACGGCAAGGGGTAACAAGGCTAAGGCACGACAACGCAGGGCTAGGCAATGCACGGCAAGGCAAGGAAAGGGTAACGCAGGGGAAGGCACGGTCAGGTGAGGCAAGGATAAGGCACGACAATGCAAGGCTAGGCAATGCACGGCAAGGCAAGGAAAGAGTAACGGAAGGAAAGGAAGGCAAGGGAAAGCTAAGCAAGGCAAGTGTAACAAAAGGCACGGCACGGCAAGGGGAAACAAGGCTAAGGCACGACAACGCACGGCTAGGCAATGCACGGCAAGGCAAGGAAAGGGTAACGCAAGGCAAGGCACGGTGAGGCTAGGCAAGGCTAATGCACGACAACGCAAGGCTAGGCAATGCACGACAATGCAAGGAAAGCTTAAAGCAAAGGAAGGCACGGTCAGGCGAGATAAGGCTAAGGCACGACAACGCAAGGCTAGGCAATGCACGGAAGGCAAGCAAAGAGTAACGGAAGGTAAGGAAGGCAAGGGAAAGCAAAGAAAGGCAAGTGTAACGGAAGGAACGGCACGGCAAGGGGAAACAAGGCTAAGGCACGACAACGCACGGCTAGGCAATGCACGGTAAGGCAAGGAAAGGGTAACGCATGGAAAGGCACGGTGAGGCTAGGCAAGGCTAATGCACGAAAACGCAAGGCTAGGCGATGCACGACAATGCAAGGAAAGCTTAAAGCAAAGGAAGGCAAGGTCAGGCGAGATAATTCTAAGGCACGACAACGCAAGGCTAGGCAATCCACGGAAGGCAAGCAAAGAGTAACGGAAGGTAAGGAAGGCAAGGGAAAGCAAAGAAAGGCAAGTGTAACGGAAGGAACTGCACGGCAAGGGGAAACAAGGCTAAGGCACGACAACGCACGCTAGGCAATGCACGGCAAGGCAAGGAAAGGGTAACGCATGGGAAAACACGGTCAGGCGAGGCATGCCTAAGGCATGACAACGTAAGGCTAGGCAATGCACGGAAAGCAAGCAAAGAGTAACGGAACGCAAGGAAGGCAAGGGAAAGCAAGGGAAGGGAAGGGTAACGGAAGGAACGGCACGGCAAGGGGTAACATGGTTAAGGCACGACAACGCAGGGCTAGGCAATGCACGGCAAGGCAAGGAAAGAGTAACGGAAGGAACGGAAGGCAAGGCAAAGCCAGGCAAGGCAACTGTAACGGAAGGAACGGCACGGCAAGGGGAAACAAAGCTAAGGCACGACAACGCACGGCTAGGCAATGCACAGCAAGGCAAGCAAAAGTTAACGCAAGGAAAGGCACTGTGAGGCTAGGCAAGGCTAATGCACGAAAACGCAAGGCTAGGCGACGCACGACAATGCAAGGAAACTGAAAGCAAAGGAAGGCAAGGTCAGGCGAGATAAGGCTAAGGCACGACAAGGCAAGGCTAGGAAATTCAGGGAAGGCAAGCAAAGACTAACGGAAGGTAAGCAAGGCAAGGAAAAGGAAGGAAAGGCCAGGGTAACGGAAGGAACGGCACGGCAAGGGGAAACAAGTCTAAGGCACGACACCGAACGCTAGGCAATGAACGGCAAGGCAAGGAAAGGGTAACGCATTTGAAAGCACGGTCAGGCGAGGCAACGCTAAGCGACGACAACGCAAGGCTAGGCAATGCACGGAAGGCAAGCAAAGAGTAACGGAAGGTAAGGAAGGCAAGGGAAAGGAAGGAAAGGCAAGTGTAACGGAAGGAACGGCACGGCAAGGGGAAACAAGGCTAAGGCACGACAACGCACGGCTAAGCAATGCACGGAAAGGCAAGGAAAGGGTAACACATGGGAAAGCACGGTCAGGCGATGCAAGGCTAAGGCATGACAACGCAAGGCTAGGCAATGCACGGAAAGTAAGCAAAGAGTAACGGAACGCAAGGAAGGCAAGGGAAAGCAAGGGAAGGCAAGGGTAACGGAAGGAACGGCACGGCAAGGGGTAACAAGGCTAAGGCACGGCAACGCAGGGCTTAGGCAATGCACGGCAAGGCAAGGAAAGGGTAACGCAGGGGAAGGCACGGTCAGGTGAGGCAAGGATAAGGCACGACAATGCAAGGCTAGGCAATGCACGGCAAGGTAAGGAAAGAATAACGGAAGGAAAGGAAGGCAAGTCAAAGCCAGGAAAGTCAACTGTAACAAAAGGCACGCCACGGCAATGGGAAACAAGGCTAAGGCACGACAACGCACGGGTAGGGAATGCACGGCAAGGCAAGGAAAGGGTAACGCAAGGCAAGGCACGGTGAGGCTAGGCAAGGCTAATGCACGAAAACGCAAGGCTAGGCAATGCACGACAATGCAAGGAAAGCTTAAAGAAAAGGAAGGCACGGTCAGGCGAGATAAGGCTAAGGCACGACAACGCAAGGCTAGGCAATGCAGGGAAGGCAAGCAAAGAGTAACGGAAGGTAAGGAAGGCAAAGGAAAGCAAGGAAAGGCAATGGTAACGGAAGGAACGGCACGGCAAGGGGAAACAAGGCTAAGGCACGACAACGCACGCTAGGCAATGCACGGCAAGGCAAGGAAAGGGTAACGCATGGGAAAGCACGGTCAGGGGAGGCAAGGCTAAGGAAAGCCAACGCAAGGCTAGGCAATGCACGGTAAGCAAGCAAGGAGTAACGGAATGCAAGGAAGGAAAGGGAAAGCAAGGGAAGGCAAGGGTAACGGAAGGGGCTAGGCAATGCACGGCACGGCAAGGGGTAAGAAGGCTAAGGCACGACAACGCAGGGCTAGGCAATGCACGGCAAGGCAAGGAAAGGGTAACGCAGGGGAAGGCACGGTCAGGTGAGGCAAGGATAAGGCACGACAACGCAAGGCTAGGCAATGCAGGGAAGGCAAGCAAAGAGTAACGGAAGGTAAGGAAGGCAAGGGAAAGCAAGGAAAGGCAATGGTAACGGAAGGAACGGCACGGCAAGGGGAAACAAGGCTAAGGCACGACAACGCACGCTAGGCAATGCACGGCAAGGCAAGGAAAGGGTAACGCATGGGAAAGCACGGTCAGGCGAGGCAAGGCTAAGGCACGACAACGCAAGGCTAGGCAATGCACGGAAGGCAAGCAAAGAGTAACGGAAGGTAAGGAACGCAAGGGAAAGCAAGGAAAGGCAATGGTAACGGAAGGAACGGCACGGCAAGGGGAAACAAGGCTAAGGCACGACAACGCACGGCTAGGCAATGCACGGCAAAGCAAGGAAAGGGTAACGCAAGGCAAGGCACGGTGAGGCTAGGCAAGGCTAATGCACGACAACGCAAGGCTAGGCAATGCACGACAATGCAAGGAAAGCTTAAAGCAAAGGAAGGCACGGTCAGGCGAGATAAGGCTAAGGCACGACAACGCAAAGCTAGGCAATGCACGGAAGGCAAGCAAAGAGTAACAGAAGGTAAGGAAGGCAAGGGAAAGCAAGGAAAGGCAAGTGTAACGGAAGGAACGGCACGGCAAGGGGAAACAAGTCTAAGGCACGACACCGAACGCTAGGCAATGAACGGCAAGGCAAGGAAAGGGATACGCATGGGAAAGCACGGTCAGGCGAGGCAAGGCTAAGGCACGACAACGCAAGGCTAGGCAATGCACGGAAGGCAAGCAAAGAGTAACGGAAGGTAAGGAAGGCAAGGGAAAGCAAGGAAAGTCAAGTGTAACGGAAGGAACGGCACGGCAAGGGGAAACAAGGCTAAGGCACGACAACGCACGCTAGGCAATGCACGGCAAGGCAAGGAAAGGGTAACGCAGGGGAAGGCACGGTCAGGTGAGGCAAGGCTAAGGCACGACAATGCAAGGCTAGGCAATGCACGGAAAGCAAGCAAGGAGTAACGGAATGCAAGGAAGGAAAGGGAAAGCAAGGGAAGGCAAGGGTAACGGAAGGAACGGCACGGCAAGGGGAAACACGGCTAAGGCACGAAAAGGCACGGCTAGGCAATGCACGGCAAGGCAAGCAAAGGGTAACGCAAGGAAAGGCACGGTGAGGCTAGGCAAGGCTAATGCACGAAAACGCAAGGCTAGGCGATGCACGACAATGCAAGGAAAGCTTAAAGAAAAGGAAGGCAAGGTCAGGCGAGATAAGGCTAAGGCACGACAACGCAAGGCTAGGAAATTTAGGGAAGGCAAGCAAAGAGTAACGGAATGTAAGGAAGGCAAGGGAAAGCAAGGAAAGTCAAGTGTAACGGAAGGAACGGCACGGCAAGGCGAAACAAGGCTAAGGCACGACAACGCACGGCTAGGCAATTCACGGTAAGGCAAGGAAAGGGTAACGCATGGGAAAGCACGGTCAGGCGAGGCAAGGCTAAGGCATGACAACGCAAGGCTAGGCAATGCACGGAAAGCAAGCAAAGAGTAACGGAACGCAAGGAAGGAAAGGGAAAGCAAGGGAAGGCAAGGGTAACGGAAGGAACGGCACGGCAAGGGGTAACAAGGCTAAGGCACGACAACACACGGCTAGGTAATGCACGGCAAGGCAAGGAAAGGGTAACGCAAGGCAAGGCACGGTGAGGCTAGGCAAGGCTAATGCACGACAACGCAAGGCTAAGCAATGCACGACAATGTAAGGAAAGCTTAAAGCAAAGGAAGGCACGGTCAGGCGAGATAAGTCTAAGGCACGACAACGGAAGGCTAGGCAATGCAGCAAAGACTAACGGAAGGTAAGGAAGGCAGGGGAAAGCAAGGAAAGGCAAGTGTAACGGAAGGAACGGCACGGCAAGTGGAAACAAGGCTAAGGCATGACAACGCACGCTAGGCAATGCACGGCAAGGCAAGGAAAGGGTAACGCATGTGAAAGCACGGTCAGGCGAGGCAAGCCTAAGGCATGACAACGCAAGGCTAGGCAATGCACGGAAACAAGCAAAGAGTAACGGAACGCAAGGAAGGCAAGGGAAAGCAAGGGAAGGCAAGGGTAACGGAAGGAACGGCACCGCAAGGGGTAACAAGGCTAAGGCACGACAACGCAGGGCTAGGCAATGCACGGCAAGGCAAGGAAAGAGAAACGGAACGGAACGGAAGGCAAGGCAAAGCCAGCCAAGGCAAGTGTAACAAAAGGCACGCAACGGCAAGGGGAAACAAGGCTAAGGCACGACAACGCACGGCAAGGCAATGCCCGGCAAGGCAAGGAAAGCTTAAAGCAAAGGAAGGCAAGGTCAGGCGAGATAAGGCAAAGGCACGACAACGCAAGGCTAGGCAATTCAGGGAAGGCAAGCAAAGAGTAACGGAAGGTAATCAAGGCAAGGAAAAGAAAGGAAAGTAAAGGGTAACGGAAGGAATGGCACGGCAAGGGGAAACAAGTCTAAGGGACGACACCGAACGCTAGGCAATGAACGGCAAGGCAAGGAAAGGGATACGCATGGGAAAGCACGGTCAGGCGAGGCAAGGCTAAGGCACGACAAGGCAAGGCTAGGCAATGCACGGAAGGCAAGCAAAGACTAACGGAAGGTAAGGAAGGCAGGGGAAAGCAAGGAAAGGCAAGTGTAACGGAAGGAACGGCACGGCAAGGGGAAACAAGGCTAAGGCATGACAACGCACGCTAGGCAATGCACGGAAAGCAAGCAAAGAGTAACGGAACGCAAGGAAGGCAAGGGAAAGCAAGGGAAGGCAAGGGTAACGGAAGGAACGGCACGGCAAGGGGTAACAAGGCTAAGGCACGACAACGCAGGGCTAGGCAATGCACGGAAGGCAAGGAAAGAGTAACGGAAGGAAAGGAAGGCAAGGCAAAGCCAGGCAAGGCAAGTGTAACAAAAGGCACGCAACGGCAAGGGGAAACAAGGCTAAGGCACGACAACACACGGCTAGGAAATGCACGGCAAGGCAAGGAAAGGGTAACGCAAGGCAAGGCACGGTGAGGCTAGGCAAGGCTAATGCACGACAACGCAAGGCTAGGCAATGCACGACAATGCAAGTAAAGCTTAAAGCAAAGGAAGGCACGGTCAGAAGAGATAAGGCTAAGGCACGACAACGCAAGGCTAGGCAATGCAGGGAAGGCAAGCAAAGAGTAACGGAAGGTAAGGAAGGCAAAGGAAAGCAAGGAAAGGCAATGGTAACGGAAGGAACGGCACGGCAAGGGGAAACAAGGCTAAGGCACGACAACGCACGCTAGGCAATGCACGGCAAGGCAAGGAAAGGGTAACGCATGGGAAAGCACGGTCAGGCGAGGCAAGGCTAAGGAAAGCCAACGCAAGGCTAGGCAATGCACGGTAAGCAAGCAAGGAGTAACGGAATGCAAGGACGGAAAGGGAAAGCAAGGGAAGGCAAGGGTAACGGAAGGAACGGCACGGCAAGGGGTAAGAAGGCTAAGGCACGACAACGCAGGGCTAGGCAATGCACGGCAAGGCAAGGAAAGGGTAACGCAGGGGAAGGCACGGTCAGGTGAGGCAAGGCTAATGCACGACAACGCAAGGCTAGGCAATGCACGGCAAGGCAAGGAAAGAGTAACGGAAGGAAAGGAAGGCAAGGCAAAGCCAAGCAAGGCAATTGTAACAAAAGGCACGCCACGGCAAGGGGAATCAAGGCTAAGGCACGACAACGCACGGCTAGGCAATGCACGGCAAGGCAAGGAAAGGGTAACGCAAGGCAAGGCACGGTGAGGCTAGGCAAGGCTAATGCACGACAACGCAAGGCTAGGCAATGCACGACAATGCAAGGAAAGCTTAAAGCAAAGGAATGCACGGTCAGGCGAGATAAGGCTAAGGCACGACAACGCAAGGCTAGGCAATGCACGGAAGGCAAGCAAAGAGTAACGGAAGGTAAGGAAGGCAAGGGAAAGCAAAGAAAGGCAAGTGTAACGGAAGGAACGGCACGGCAAGGGGAAACAAGGCTAAGGCACGACAACGCACGGCTAGGCAATGCACGGTAAGGCAAGCAAAGTGTAACGCATGGAAAGGCACGGTGAGTCTAGGCAAGGCTAATGCACGAAAACGCAAGGCTAGGCGATGCACGACAATGCAAGGAAAGCTTAAAGCAAAGGAAGGCAAGGTCAGGCGAGATAATTCTAAGGCACGACAACGGAAGGCTAGGCAATGCACGGAAGGCAAGCAAAGAGTAACGGAAGGTAAGGAAGGCAAGGGAAAGCAAAGAAAGGCAAGTGTAACGAAAGGAACTGCACGGCAAGGGGAAACAAGGCTAAGGCACGACAACGCACGCTAGGCAATGCACGGCAAGGCAAGGAAAGGGTAACGCATGGGAAAACACGGTCAGGCGAGGCATGCCTAAGGCATGACAACGCAAGGCTAGGCAATGCACGGAAAGCAAGCAAAGAGTAACGGAACGCAAGGAAGGCAAGGGAAAGCAAGGGAAGGCAAGGGTAACGGAAGGAACGGCACGGCAAGGGGTAACATGGTTAAGGCACGACAACGCAGGGCTAGGCAATGCACGGCAAGGCAAGGAAAGAGTAACGGAAGGAACGGAAGGCAAGGCAAAGCCAGGCAAGGCAAGTGTAACGGAAGGAACGGCACGGCAAGGGGAAACAAGGCTAAGGCACGACAACGCCCGGCTAGGCAATGCACAGCAAGGCAAGCAAAAGTTAACGCAAGGAAAGGCACTGTGAGGCTAGGCAAGGCTAATGCACGAAAACGCAAGGCTAGGCGACGCACGACAATGCAAGGAAACTGAAAGCAAAGGAAGGCAAGGTCAGGCGAGATAAGGCTAAGGCACGACAAGGCAAGGCTAGGAAATTCAGGGAAGGCAAGCAAAGACTAACGGAAGGTAAGCAAGGCAAGGAAAAGGAAGGAAAGGCCAGGGTAACGGAAGGAACGGCACGGCAAGGGGAAACAAGTCTAAGGCACGACACCGAACGCTAGGCAATGAACGGCAAGGCAAGGAAAGGGTAACGCATTTGAAAGCACGGTCAGGCGAGGCAACGCTAAGCGACGACAACGCAAGGCTAGGCAATGCACGGAAGGCAAGCAAAGAGTAACGGAAGGTAAGGAAGGCAAGGGAAAGGAAGGAAAGGCAAGTGTAACGGAAGGAACGGCACGGCAAGGGGAAACAAGGCTAAGGCACGACAACGCACGGCTAGGCAATGCACGGAAAGGCAAGGAAAGGGTAACACATGGGAAAGCACGGTCAGGTGATGCAAGGCTAAGGCATGACAACGCAAGGCTAGGCAATGCACGGAAAGCAAGCAAAGAGTAACGGAACGCAAGGAAGGCAAGGGAAAGCAAGGGAAGGCAAGGGTAACGGAAGGAACGGCACGGCAAGGGGTAACAAGGCTAAGGCACGGCAACGCAGGGCTAGGCAATGCACGGCAAGGCAAGGAAAGGGTAACGCAGGGGAAGGCACGGTCAGGTGAGGCAAGGATAAGGCACGACAATGCAAGGCTAGGCAATGCACGGCAAGGTAAGGAAAGAGTAACGGAAGGAAAGGAAGGCAAGTCAAAGCCAGGAAAGGCAACTGTAACAAAAGGCACGCCACGGCAAGGGGAAACAAGGCTAAGGCACGACAACGCACGGCTAGGCAATGCACGGCAAGGCAAGGAAAGGGTAACGCAAGGCAAGGCACGGTGAGGCTAGGCAAGGCTAATGCACGACAACGCAAGGCTAGGCAATGCACGACAATGCAAGGAAAGCTTAAAGCAAAGGAAGGCACGGTCAGGCGAGATAAGGCTAAGGCACGACAACGCAAGGCTAGGCAATGCAGGGAAGGCAAGCAAAGAGTAACGGAAGGTAAGGAAGGCAAAGGAAAGCAAGGAAAGGCAATGGTAACGGAAGGAACGGCACGGCAAGGGGAAACAAGGCTAAGGCACGGCAACGCACGCTAGGCAATGCACGGCAAGGCAAGGAAAGGGTAACGCATGGGAAAGCACGGTCAGGCGAGGCAAGGCTAAGGAAAGCCAACGCAAGGCTAGGCAATGCACGGTAAGCAAGCAAGGAGTAACGGAATGCAAGGAAGGAAAGGGAAAGCAAGGGAAGGCAAGGGTAACGGAAGGAACGGCACGGCAAGGGGTAAGAAGGCTAAGGCACGACAACGCAGGGCTAGGCAATGCACGGCAAGGCAAGGAAAGGGTAACGCAGGGGAAGGCACGGTCAGGTGAGGCAAGGAAAAGGCACGACAATGCAAGGCTAGGCAATGCACGGCAAGGCAAGGAAAGAGTAACGGAAGGAAAGGAAGGCAAGTCAAAGCCAGGAAAGGCAAGTGTAACAAAAGGCACGCCACGGTAAGGGGAAACAAGGCTAAGGTACGACAACGCACGGCTAGGCAATGCACGGCACGGCAAGGAAAGGGTAACGCAAGGCAAGGCACGGTGAGGCTAGGCAAGGCTAATGCACGACAACGCAAGGCTAAGCAATGCACGACAATGTAAGGAAAGCTTAAAGCAAAGGAAGACACGGTCAGGCGAGATAAGTCTAAGGCACGACAACGGAAGGCTAGGCAATGCAGGGAAGGGAAGCAAAGAGTAACGGAAGGCAAGCAAGGCAAGGAAAAGCAAGGAAAGGCAAGGGTAACGGAAGGAACGGCACGGCAAGGGGAAACAAGTCTCTGGCACGACACCGAACGCTAGGCAATGAACGGCAAGGCAAGGAAAGGGTAACGCATGGGAAACCACGGTCAGGCGAGGCAAGGCTAAGGCACGACAACGCAAGGCTAGGCAATGCACGGAAGGCAAGCAAAGCCTAACGGAAGGTAAGGAAGGCAAGGGAAAGCAAGGAAAGGCAAGTGTAACGGAAGGAACGGCACGGCAAGGGGAAACAAGGCTAAGGCATGACAACGCAAGGCTAGGCAATGCACGGCAAGGCAAGGAAAGGGTAACGCATGGGAAAGCACGGTCAGGCGAGGCAAGGCTAAGGCACGACAACCCAAGGCTAGGCAATGCACGGAAGGCAAACAAAGAGAAACGGAAGGTAAGGAAGGCAAGGGAAAGCAAGGAAAGGCAATGGTAACGGAAGGAACGGCACGGCAAGTGGAAACAAGGCAAAGGCACGACAACGCACGCTAGGCAATGCACTGCAAGGCAAGGAAAGGGTAACGCATGGGAAAGCACGGTCAGGAGAGGGAAGGCTAAGGCATCACAACGCAAGGCTAGGCAATGCACGGAAAGCAAGCAAAGAGTAACGGAACGCAAGGAAGGCAAGGGAAAGCAAGGGAAGGCAAGGGTAACGGAAGGAACGGCACGGCAAGGGGTAACAAGGCTAAGGCACGACAACGCAGGGCTAGGCAATGCCCGGCCAGGCAAGCAAAGAGTAACGGAAGGAAAGGAAGGTAAGGCAAAGCCAGGCAAGGCAAGTGTAACAAAAGGCACGCAACGGCAAGGGGAAACAAGGCTAAGGCACGACAACACACGGCTAGGAAATGCACGGCAAGGCAAGGAAAGGGTAAAGCAAGGCAAGGCA
The DNA here is from genome assembly GCF_037893015.1 of Macrotis lagotis. Taxonomy (NCBI): domain Eukaryota; kingdom Metazoa; phylum Chordata; class Mammalia; order Peramelemorphia; family Peramelidae; genus Macrotis; species Macrotis lagotis. Next base: position 143,981 of record NW_027422321.1, read on the forward strand.
CGGTGATGCTAGGCAAGGCTAATGCACGACAACGCAAAACTAGGCAATGCACGACAATGCAAGTAAAGCTTAAAGCAAAGGAAGGCACGGTCAGGCGAGATAAGGCTAAGGCACGACAACGCAAGGCTAGGCAATGCAGGGAAGGCAAGCAAAGAGTAACGGAAGGTAAGGAAGGCAAGGGAAAGCAAGGAAAGGCAATGGTAACGGAAGGAACGGCACGGCGAGGGGAAACAAGTCTAAGGCACGACAACGCACGCTAGGAATGCACGGCAAGGCAAGGAAAGGGTAACGCATGGGAAAGCACGGTCAGGGGAGGCAAGGCTAAGGCACGACAACGCACACGCTTGGCAATGCACGGAAGGCACGCAAAGAGTAACGGAAGATAAGGAAGGCAAGGGAAAGCAAAGAAAGGCAAGAGTAACGGAAGGAACGGCACGGCAAGGGGAAACAAGGCTAAGGCACGACAACGCACGCTAGGCAATGCACGGCAAGGCAAGGAAAGGGTAACGCATGGGAAAGCACGGTCAGGCGAGGCAAGGCTAAGGAAAGCCAACGCAAGGCTAGGCAATGCACGGAAAGCAAGCAAGGAGTAACGGAATGCAAGGAAGGCAAGGGAAAGCAAGGGAAGGCAAGGGAAACGGAAGGAACGGCACGGCAAGGGGTAACAAGGCTAAGGCACGACAACGCACGGCTAGGGAATGCACGGCAAGGCAAGGAAAGGGTAACGCAAGGCAAGGCACGGTGAGGCTAGGCAAGGTTAATGCACGACAAGGCAAGGCTAGGCAATGCACGACAATGCAAGGAAAGCTTAAAGCAAAGGAAGGCACGGTCAGGCGAGATAAGGCTAAGGCACGACAACGGAAGGCTAGGCAATGCACGGAAGGCAAGCAAAGAGCAACGGAAGGTAAGGAAGGCAAGGGAAAGCAAGGAAAGGCAATGGTAACGGAAGGAACGGCACGGCAAGGGGAAACAAGGCTAAGGCACGACAACGCACGCTAGGCAATGCACGGAAAGCAAGCAAAGAGTAACGCATGGGAAAGCACGGTCAGGCGAGGCAAGGCTAAGGCACGACAACCCAAGGCTAGGCAATGCACGGAAGGCAAGCAAAGAGAAACGGAAGGTAAGGAAGGAAAGGGAAAGCAAAGAAAGGCAAGTGTAACGGAAGGAACGGCAAGGCAAGAGGAAACAAGGCTAGGGCACGACAACGCACGGCTAGGCAATGCACGGCAAGGAAAGCAAAGGGTAACGAAAGGAAAGGCACGGTGAGGCTAGGCAAGGCTAATGCACGAAAACGCAAGGCTAGGCGATGCACGACAATGCAAGGCAATCTTAAAGCAAAGGAAGGCAAAGTCAGGCGAGATAAGGCTAAGGCACGACAACGCAAGGCTAGGAAATTCAGGGAAGGCAAGCAAAGAGTAAAGGAAGGTAAGCAAGGCAAGGAAAAGGAAGGAAAGGCCAGGGTAACGGAAGGAACGGCACGGCAAGGGGAAACAAGTCTAAGGCACGACACCGAACGCTAGGCAATGAACGGCAAGGCAAGGAAAGGGTAACGCATTTGAAAGTACGGTCAGGCGAGGCAACGCTAAGGCACGACAACGCAAGGCTAGGCAATGCACGGAAGGCAAGCAAAGAGTAACGGAAGGTAAGGAAGGCAAGTCAAAGCCAGGAAAGGCAAGTGTAACAAAAGGCACGCCACGGCAAGGGGAAACAAGGCTAAGGGACGACAACGCACGGCTAGGCAATGCACGGCAAGGCAAGGAAAGGGTAACGCAAGGCAAGGCACGTTGAGGCTAGGCAAGGCTAATGCACGACAACGCAAGGCTAGGCAATGCACGACAATGCAAGGAAAGCTTAAAGCAAAGGAAGGCACGGTCAGGCGAGATAAGGCTTAGGCACGACAACGGAAGGCTAGGCAATGCAGGGAAGGGAAGCAAAGAGTAACGGAAGGTAAGCAAGGCAAGGAAAAGCAAGGAAAGGCAAGGGTAACGGAAGGAACTGCACGGCAAGGGGAAACAAGGCTAAGGCACGACAACGCAGGGCTAGGCAATGCACGGCAAGGCAAGGAAAGGGTAACGCAGGGGAAGGCACGGTCAGGTGAGGCAAGGCTAAGGCACGACAACGCAAGGCTAGGCAATGCACGGAAGGCAAGCAAAGAGTAACGGAAGGTAAGGAAGGCAAGGGAAAGCAAGGAAAGGCAAGTGTAACGGAAGGAACTGCACGGCAAGGGGTAACAAGGCTAAGGTACGACAACGCACGCCAGGCAATGCACGGCAAGGCAAGGAAAGGGTAACGCATGGGAAAGCACGGTCAGGCGAGGCAAGGCTAAGGCATGACAACGCAAGGCTAGGCAATGCACGGAAGGCAAGCAAAGAGTAACGGAAGGTAAGGAAGGCAAGGGAAAGCAAGGAAAGGCAAGGGTAACGGAAGGAACGGCACGGCAAGGGGAAACAAGGCTAAGGCACGACAACGCACGCTAGGCAATGCACGGCAAGGCAAGGAAAGGGTAACGCATGGGAAAGCACGGTCAGGCGAGGCAAGGCTAAGGCACGACAACGCAAGGCTAGGCAATGCACGGAAGGCAAGTCAAAGCCAGGAAAGGCAAGTGTAACAAAAGGCACGCCACGGCAAGGGGTAACAAGGCTAAGGCACGACAACGCAGGGCTAGGCAATGCACGGCAAGGCAAGGAAAGAGTAACGGAAGGAAAGGAAGGCAAGGCAAAGCCAGGCAAGGCAAGTGTAACAAAAGGCACGCACGGCAAGGGGAAACAAGGCTAAGGCACGACAACGCACGGCTAGGCAATGCACGGCAAGGCAAGGAAAGGGTAACGCAAGGCAAGGCACGGTGAGGCTAGGCAAGGCTAATGCACGACAACGCAAGGCTAGGCAATGCACGACAATGCAAGTAAAGCTTAAAGCAAAGGAAGGCACGGTCAGGCGAGATAAGGCTAAGGCACGACAACGCAAGGCTAGGCAATGCAGGGAAGGCAAGCAAAGAGTAACGCATGGGAAAGCACGGTCAGGGGAGGCAAGGCAAAGGCACGACAACGCAAGGCTTCGCAAAGCACGGAAGGCAAGCAAAGAGTAACGGAATGTAAGGAAGGCAAGGGAAAGCAAAGAAAGGCAAGTGTAACGGAAGGAACGGCACGGCAAGGGGAAACAAGGCTAAGGCACGACAACGCACGCTAGGCAATGCACGGCAAGGCAAGGAAAGGGTAACGCATGGGAAAGCACGGTCAGGCGAGGCAAGGCTAAGGAAAGCCAACGCAAGGCTAGGCAATGCACGGAAAGCAAGCAAGGAGTAACGGAATGCAAGGAAAGAAAGGGAAAGCAAGGGAAGGCAAGGGTAACGGAAGGAACGGCACGGCAACGGGTAACAAGGCTAAGGCACGACAACACACGGCTAGGAAATGCACGGCAAGGCAAGGAAAGGGTAACGCAAGGCAAGGCACGGTGAGGCTAGGCAAGGTTAATGCACGACAACGCAATGCTAGGCAATGCACGACAATGCAAGGAAAGCTTAAAGCAAAGGAAGGCACGGTCAGGCGAGATAAGGCTAAGGCACGACAACGCAAGGCTAGGCAATGCACGGAAGGCAAGCAAAGAGTAACGGAAGGTAAGGAAGGCAAGGGAAAGCAAGGAAAGGCAAGTGTAACGGAAGGAACGGCACGGCAAGGGGAAACAAGTCTAAGGCACGACACCGAACGCTAGGCAATGAACGGCAAGGCAAGGAAAGGGATACGCATGGGAAAGCACGGTCAGGCGAGGCAAGGCTAAGGCACGACAACGCAAGGCTAGGCAATGCACGGAAGGCAAGCAAAGAGTAACGGAAGGTAAGGAAGGCACGGGAAAGCAAGGAAAGGCAAGTGTAACGGAAGGAACGGCACGGCAAGGGGAAACAAGGCTAAGGCATGACAACGCACGCTAGGCAATGCACGGCAAGGAAAGCAAAGGGTAACGCAAGGCAAGGCACGGTGAGGCTAGGCAAGGCTAATGCACGACAACGCAAGGCTAGGCAATGCACGGAAAGCAAGCAAAGTGTAACGGAACGCAAGGAAGGCAAGGGAAAGCAAGGGAAGGCAAGGGTAACGGAAGGAACGGCACGGCAAGGGGTAACAAGGCTAAGGCACGACAACGCAGGGCTAGGCAATGCACGGCAAGGCAAGGAATGGGTAACGCAGGGGAAGGCACGGTCAGGTGAGGCAAGGAAAAGGCACGACAATGCAAGGCTAGGCAATGCACGGCAAGGCAAGGAAAGAGTAACGGAAGGAAAGGAAGGCAAGTCAAAGCCAGGAAAGGCAAGTGTAACAAAAGGCACGCCACGGCAAGGGGAAACAAGGCTAAGGGACGACAACGCACGGCTAGGCAATGCACGGCAAGGCAAGGAAAGGGTAACGCAAGGCAAGGCACGGTGAGGCTAGGCAAGGCTAATGCACGACAACGCAAGGCTAGGCAATGCACGACAATGCAAGGAAAGCTTAAAGCAAAGGAAGGCACGGTCAGGCGAGATAAGGCTAAGGCACGACAACGGAAGGCTAGGCAATGCAGGGAAGGGAAGCAAAGAGTAACGGAAGGTAAGCAAGGCAAGGAAAAGCAAGGAAAGGCAAGGGTAACGGAAGGAACTGCACGGCAAGGGGAAACAAGGCTAAGGCACGACAACGCAGGCTAGGCAATGAACGGCAAGGCAAGGAAAGGGTAACGCATGGGAAAGCACGGTCAGGCGAGGCAAGGCTAAGGCACGACAACGCAAGGCTAGGCAATCCACGGAAGGCAAGCAAAGAGTAACGGAAGGTAAGGAAGGCAAGGGAAAGCAAAGAAAGGCAAGTGTAACGGAAGGAACTGCACGGCAAGGGTTAACAAGGCTAAGGCACGACAACGCACGCTAGGCAATGCACGGCAAGGCAAGGAAAGGGTAACGCATGGGAAAGCACGGTCAGGCGAGGCAAGCCTAATTCATGACAACGCAAGGCTAGGCAATGCACGGAAAGCAAGCAAAGAGTAACGGAACGCAAGGAAGGCAAGGGAAAGCAAGGGAAGGCAAGGGTAACGGAAGGAACGGCACGGCAAGGGGTAACAAGGCTAAGGCACGGCAACGCAGGGCTAGGCAATGCACGGCAAGGCAAGGAAAGGGTAACGCAGGGGAAGGCACGGTCAGGTGAGGCAAGGATAAGGCACGACAATGCAAGGCTAGGCAATGCACGGCAAGGCAAGGAAAGAGTAACGGAAGGAAAGGAAGGCAAGTCAAAGCCAGGAAAGGCAAGTGTAACAAAAGGCACGCCACGGCAAGGGGTAACAAGGCTAAGGCACGACAACGCAGGGCTAGGCAATGCACGGCAAGGCAAGGAAAGAGTAACGGAAGGAAAGGAAGGCAAGGCAAAGCCAGGCAAGGCAAGTGTAACAAAAGGCACGCAACGGCAAGGGGAAACAAGGCTAAGGCACGACAACACACGGCTAGGAAATGCACGGCAAGGCAAGGAAAGGGTAACGCAAGGCAAGGCACGGTGAGGCTAGGCAAGGCTAATGCACGACAACGCAAGGCTAGGCAATGCACGACAATGCAAGTAAAGCTTAAAGCAAAGGAAGGCACGGTCAGGCGAGATAAGGCTAAGGCACGACAACGCAAGGCTAGGCAATGCAGGGAAGGCAAGCAAAGAGTAACGCATGGGAAAGCACGGTCAGGGGAGGCAAGGCAAAGGCACGACAACGCAAGGCTTCGCAATGCACGGAAGGCAAGCAAAGAGTAACGGAATGTAAGGAAGGCAAGGGAAAGCAAAGAAAGGCAAGTGTAACGGAAGGAACGGCACGGCAAGGGGAAACAAGGCTAAGGCACGACAACGCACGCTAGGCAATGCACGGCAAGGCAAGGAAAGGGTAACGCATGGGAAAGCACGGTCAGGCGAGGCAAGGCTAAGGAAAGCCAACGCAAGGCTAGGCAATGCACGGAAAGCAAGCAAGGAGTAACGGAATGCAAGGAAAGAAAGGGAAAGCAAGGGAAGGCAAGGGTAACGGAAGGAACGGCACGGCAACGGGTAACAAGGCTAAGGCACGACAACACACGGCTAGGAAATGCACGGCAAGGCAAGGAAAGGGTAACGCAAGGCAAGGCACGGTGAGGCTAGGCAAGGTTAATGCACGACAACGCAAGGCTAGGCAATGCACGACAATGCAAGGAAAGCTTAAAGCAAAGGAAGGCACGGTCAGGCGAGATAAGGCTAAGGCACGACAACGCAAGGCTAGGCAATGCACGGAAGGCAAGCAAAGAGTAACGGAAGGTAAGGAAGGCAAGGGAAAGCAAGGAAAGGCAAGTGTAACGGAAGGAACGGCACGGCAAGGGGAAACAAGTCTAAGGCACGACACCGAACGCTAGGCAATGAACGGCAAGGCAAGGAAAGGGATACGCATGGGAAAGCACGGTCAGGCGAGGCAAAGCTAAGGCACGACAACGCAAGGCTAGGCAATGCACGGAAGGCAAGCAAAGAGTAACGGAAGGTAAGGAAGGCACGGGAAAGCAAGGAAAGGCAAGTGTAACGGAAGTTACGGCACGGCAAGGGGAAACAAGGCTAAGGCACGACAACGCACGCTAGGCAATGCACGGCAAGGCAAGGAAAGGGTAACGCATGGGAAAGCACGGTCAGGCGAGGCAAGGCTAAGGAAAGCCAACGCAAGGCTAGGCAATGCACGGAAAGCAAGCAAGGAGTAACGGAATGCAAGGAAGGCAAGGGAAAGCAAGGGAAGGCAAGGGTAACGGAAGGAACGGCACGGCAAGGGGTAACAAGGCTAAGGCACGACAACGCAGGGCTAGGCAATGCCCGGCCAGGCAAGCAAAGAGTAACGGAAGGAAAGGAAGGCAAGGCAAAGCCAGGCAAGGCAAGTATAACAAAAGGCACGCAACGGCAAGGGGAAACAAGGCTAAGGCACGACAACACACGGCTAGGAAATGCACGGCAAGGCAAGGAAAGGGTAACGCAAGGCAAGGCACGGTGAGGCTAGGCAAGGCTAATGCACGACAACGCAAAACTAGGCAATGCACGACAATGCAAGTAAAGCTTAAAGCAAAGGAAGGCACGGTCAGGCGAGATAAGGCTAAGGCACGACAACGCAAGGCTAGGCAATGCAGGGAAGGCAAGCAAAGAGTAACGGAAGGTAAGGAAGGCAAGGGAAAGCAAGGAAAGGCAATGGTAACGGAAGGAACGGCACGGCAAGGGGAAACAAGTCTAAGGCACGACAACGCACGCTAGGCAATGAACGGCAAGGCAAGGAAAGGGTAACGCATGGGAAAGCACGGTCAGGCGAGGCAAGGCTAAGGCACGACAACGCAAGGCTAGGCAATGCACGGAAGGCAAGCAAAGAGTAACGGAAGGTAAGGAAGTCAAGGGAAAGCAAGGAAAGGCAAGTGTAACGGAAGGAACGGCACGGCAAGGGGAAACAAGGCTAAGGCACGACAACGCACGCTAGGCAATGCACGGCAAGGAAAGCAAAGGGTAACGAAAGGAAAGGCACGGTGAGGCTAGGCAAGGCTAAGGCACGACAACGCAAGGCTAGGCAATGCACGGAAGGCAAGCAAAGAGTAACGGAACGCAAGGAAGGCAAGGGAAAGCAAGGGAAGGCAAGGGTAACGGAAGGAACGGCACGGCAAGTGGTAACAAGGCTAAGGCACGACAACGCAGGGCTAGGCAATGCACGGCAAGGCAAGGAAAGGGTAACGCAGGGGAAGGCACGGTCAGGTGAGGCAAGGATAAGGCACGACAATGCAAGGCTAGGCAATGCACGGCAAGGCAAGGAAAGAGTAACGGAAGGAAAGGAAGGCAAGTCAAAGCCAGGAAAGGCAAGTGTAACAAAAGGCACGCCACGGCAAGGGGAAACAAGGCTAAGGGACGACAACGCACGGCTAGGCAATGCACGGCAAGGCAAGGAAAGGGTAACGCAAGGCAAGGCACGGTGAGGCTAGGCAAGGCTAATGCACGACAACGCAAGGCTAGGCAATGCACGACAATGCAAGGAAAGCTTAAAGCAAAGGAAGGCACGGTCAGGCGAGATAAGGCTAAGGCACGACAACGGAAGGCTAGGCAATGCAGGGAAGGGAAGCAAAGAGTAACGGAAGGTAAGCAAGGCAAGGAAAAGCAAGGAAAGGCAAGGGTAACGGAAGGAACGGCACGGCAAGGGGAAACAAGGCTAAGGCACGACAACGCACGCTAGGCAATGCACGGCAAGGCAAGGAAAGGGTAACGCATGGGAAAGCACGGTCAGGCGAGGCAAGGCTAAGGCACGACAACGCAAGGCTAGGCAATGCACGGAAGGCAAGCAAAGAGTAACGGAAGGTAAGGAAGGCAAGGGAAAGCAAAGAAAGGCAAGTGTAACGGAAGGAACGGCACGGCAAGGGGAAACAAGGCTAAGGCACGACAACGCACGCTAGGCAATGCACGGCAAGGCAAGGAAAGGGTAACGCATGGGAAAGCACGGTCAGGCGAGGCAAGGCTAAGGCATGACAACGCAAGGCTAGGCAATGCACGGAAAGCAAGCAAAGAGTAACGGAACGCAAGGAAGGCAAGGGAAAGCAAGGGAAGGCAAGGGTAACGGAAGGAACGGCACGGCAAGGGGTAACAAGGCTAAGGCACGGCAACGCAGGGCTAGGCAATGCACGGCAAGGCAAGGAAAGGGTAACGCAGGGGAAGGCACGGTCAGGTGAGGCAAGGATAAGGCACGACAATGCAAGGCTAGGCAATGCACGGCAAGGCAAGGAAAGAGTAACGGAAGGAAAGGAAGGCAAGTCAAAGCCAGGAAAGGCAAGTGTAACAAAAGGCACGCCACGGCAAGGGGTAACAAGGCTAAGGCACGACAACGCAGGGCTAGGCAATGCACGGCAAGGCAAGGAAAGAGTAACGGAAGGAAAGGAAGGCAAGGCAAAGCCAGGCAAGGCAAGTGTAACAAAAGGCACGCAACGGCAAGGGGAAACAAGGCTAAGGCACGACAACACACGGCTAGGAAATGCACGGCAAGGAAAGGAAAGGGTAACGCAAGGCAAGGCACGGTGAGGCTAGGCAAGGCTAATGCACGACAACGCAAGGCTAGGCAATGCACGACAATGCAAGTAAAGCTTAAAGCAAAGGAAGGCACGGTCAGGCGAGATAAGGCTAAGGCACGACAACGCAAGGCTAGGCAATGCACGGCAAGGCAAGGAAAGGGTAACGCATGGGAAAGCACGGTCAGGCGAGGCAAGCCTAAGGCACGACAACGCAAGGCTTCGCAATGCACGGAAGGCAAGCAAAGAGTAACGGAATGTAAGGAAGGCAAGGGAAAGCAAAGAAAGGCAAGTGTAACGGAAGGAACGGCACGGCAAGGGGAAACAAGGCTAAGGCACGACAACGCACGCTAGGCAATGCACGGCAAGGCAAGGAAAGGGTAACGCATGGGAAAGCACGGTCAGGCGAGGCAAGGCTAAGGAAAGCCAACGCAAGGCTAGGCAATGCACGGAAAGCAAGCAAGGAGTAACGGAATGCAAGGAAAGAAAGGGAAAGCAAGGGAAGGCAAGGGTAACGGAAGGAACGGCACGGCAACGGGTAACAAGGCTAAGGCACGACAACACACGGCTAGGAAATGCACGGCAAGGCAAGGAAAGGGTAACGCAAGGCAAGGCACGGTGAGGCTAGGCAAGGTTAATGCACGACAACGCAAGGCTAGGCAATGCACGACAATGCAAGGAAAGCTTAAAGCAAAGGAAGGCACGGTCAGGCGAGATAAGGCTAAGGCACGACAACGCAAGGCTAGGCAATGCACGGAAGGCAAGCAAAGAGTAACGGAAGGTAAGGAAGGCAAGGGAAAGCAAGGAAAGGCAAGTGTAACGGAAGGAACGGCACGGCAAGGGGAAACAAGTCTAAGGCACGACACCGAACGCTAGGCAATGAACGGCAAGGCAAGGAAAGGGATACGCATGGGAAAGCACGGTCAGGCGAGGCAAAGCTAAGGCACGACAACGCAAGGCTAGGCAATGCACGGAAGGCAAGCAAAGAGTAACGGAAGGTAAGGAAGGCACGGGAAAGCAAGGAAAGGCAAGTGTAACGGAAGTTACGGCACGGCAAGGGGAAACAAGGCTAAGGCACGACAACGCACGCTAGGCAATGCACGGCAAGGCAAGGAAAGGGTAACGCATGGGAAAGCACGGTCAGGCGAGGCAAGGCTAAGGAAAGCCAACGCAAGGCTAGGCAATGCACGGAAAGCAAGCAAGGAGTAACGGAATGCAAGGAAGGCAAGGGAAAGCAAGGGAAGGCAAGGGTAACGGAAGGGACGGCACGGCAAGGGGTAACAAGGCTAAGGCACGACAACGCAGGGCTAGGCAATGCCCGGCCAGGCAAGCAAAGAGTAACGGAAGGAAAGGAAGGCAAGGCAAAGCCAGGCAAGGCAAGTATAACAAAAGGCACGCAACGGCAAGGGGAAACAAGGCTAAGGCACGACAACACACGGCTAGGAAATGCACGGCAAGGCAAGGAAAGGGTAACGCAAGGCAAGGCACGGTGAGGCTAGGCAAGGCTAATGCACGACAACGCAAGGCTAGGCAATGCACGACAATGCAAGTAAAGCTTAAAGCAAAGGAAGGCACGGTCAGGCGAGATAAGGCTAAGGCACGACAACGCAAGGCTAGGCAATGCAGGGAAGGCAAGCAAAGAGTAACGGAAGGTAAGGAAGGCAAGGGAAAGCAAGGAAAGGCAATGGTAATGGAAGGAACGGCACGGCAAGGGGAAACAAGGCTAAGGCACGACAACGCACGCTAGGCAATGCACGGCAAGGCAAGGAAAGGGTAACGCATGGGAAACCACGGTCAGGCGAGGCAAGGCTAAGGCACGACAACGCAAGGCTAGGCAATGCACGGAAGGCAAGCAAAGACTAACGGAAGGTAAGGAAGTCAAGGGAAAGCAAGGAAAGGCAAGTGTAACGGAAGGAACGGCACGGCAAGGGGAAACAAGGCTAAGGCATGACAACGCACGCTAGGCAATGCACGGCAAGGAAAGCAAAGGGTAACGAAAGGAAAGGCACGGTGAGGCTAGGCAAGGCTAAGGCACGACAACCCAAGGCTAGGCAATGCACGGAAAGCAAGCAAAGAGTAACGGAACGCAAGGAAGGCAAGGGAAAGCAAGGGAAGGCAAGGGTAACGGAAGGAACGGCACGGCAAGTGGTAACAAGGCTAAGGCACGGCAACGCAGGGCTAGGCAATGCACGGCAAGGCAAGGAATGGGTAACGCAGGGGAAGGCACGGTCAGGTGAGGCAAGGAAAAGGCACGACAATGCAAGGCTAGGCAATGCACGGCAAGGCAAGGAAAGAGTAACGGAAGGAAAGGAAGGCAAGTCAAAGCCAGGAAAGGCAAGTGTAACAAAAGGCACGCCACGGCAAGGGGAAACAAGGCTAAGGGACGACAACGCACGGCTAGGCAATGAACGGCAAGGCAAGGAAAGGGTAACGCAAGGCAAGGCACGTTGAGGCTAGGCAAGGCTAATGCACGACAACGCAAGGCTAGGCAATGCACGACAATGCAAGGAAAGCTTAAAGCAAAGGAAGGCACGGTCAGGCGAGATAAGGCTAAGGCACGACAACGGAAGGCTAGGCAATGCAGGGAAGGGAAGCAAAGAGTAACGGAAGGTAAGCAAGGCAAGGAAAAGCAAGGAAAGGCAAGGGTAACGGAAGGAACTGCACGGCAAGGGGAAACAAGGCTAAGGCACGGCAACGCAGGCTGGGCAATGCACGGCAAGGCAAGGAAAGGGTAACGCATGGGAAAGCACGTTCAGGCGAGGCAAGGCTAAGGCACGACAACGCAAGGCTAGGCAATGCACGGAAGGCAAGCAAAGAGTAACGGAAGGTAAGGAAGGCAAGGGAAAGCAAAGAAAGGCAAGTGTAACGGAAGGAACTGCACGGCAAGGGTTAACAAGGCTAAGGCACGACAACGCACGCTAGGCAATGCACGGCAAGGCAAGGAAAGGGTAACGCATGGGAAAGCACGGTCAGGCGAGGCAAGCCTAAGGCATGACAACGCAAGGCTAGGCAATGCACGGAAAGCAAGCAAAGAGTAACGGAACGCAAGGAAGGCAAGGGAAAGCAAGGGAAGGCAAGGGTAACGGAAGGAACGGCACGGCAAGGGGTAACAAGGCTAAGGCACGGCAACGCAGGGCTAGGCAATGCACGGCAAGGCAAGGAAAGGGTAACGCAGGGGAAGGCACGGTCAGGTGAGGCAAGGATAAGGCACGACAATGCAAGGCTAGGCAATGCACGGCAAGGCAAGGAAAGAGTAACGGAGGAAAGGAAGGCAAGTCAAAGCCAGGAAAGGCAAGTGTAACAAAAGGCACGCCACGGCAAGGGGTAACAAGGCTAAGGCACGACAACGCAGGGCTAGGCAATGCACGGCAAGGCAAGGAAAGAGTAACGGAAGGAAAGGAAGGCAAGGCAAAGCCAGGCAAGGCAAGTGTAACAAAAGGCACGCAACGGCAAGGGGAAACAAGGCTAAGGCACGACAACACACGGCTAGGAAATGCACGGCAAGGCAAGGAAAGGGTAACGCAAGGCAAGGCACGGTGAGGCTAGGCAAGGCTAATGCACGACAACGCAAGGCTAGGCAATGCACGACAATGCAAGTAAAGCTTAAAGCAAAGGAAGGCACGGTCAGAAGAGATAAGGCTAAGGCACGACAACGCAAGGCTAGGCAATGCAGGGAAGGCAAGCAAAGAGTAACGCATGGGAAAGCACGGTCAGGGGAGGCAAGGCAAAGGCACGACAACGCAAGGCTTCGCAATGCACGGAAGGCAAGCAAAGAGTAACGGAATGTAAGGAAGGCAAGGGAAAGCAAAGAAAGGCAAGTGTAACGGAAGGAACGGCACGGCAATGGGAAACAAGGCTAAGGCACGACAACGCACGCTAGGCAATGCACGGCAAGGCAAGGAAAGGGTAACGCATGGGAAAGCACGGTCAGGCGAGGCAAGGCTAAGGAAAGCCAACGCAAGGCTAGGCAATGCACGGAAAGCAAGCAAGGAGTAACGGAATGCAAGGAAAGAAAGGGAAAGCAAGGGAAGGCAAGGGTAACGGAAGGAACGGCACGGCAACGGGTAACAAGGCTAAGGCACGACAACACACGGCTAGGAAATGCACGGCAAGGCAAGGAAAGGGTAACGCAAGGCAAGGCACGGTGAGGCTAGGCAAGGTTAATGCACGACAACGCAAGGCTAGGCAATGCACGACAATGCAAGGAAAGCTTAAAGCAAAGGAAGGCACGGTCAGGCGAGATAAGGCTAAGGCACGACAACGCAAGGCTAGGCAATGCACGGAAGGCAAGCAAAGAGTAACGGAAGGTAAGGAAGGCAAGGGAAAGCAAGGAAAGGCAAGTGTAACGGAAGGAACGGCACGGCAAGGGGAAACAAGTCTAAGGCACGACACCGAACGCTAGGCAATGAACGGCAAGGCAAGGAAAGGGATACGCATGGGAAAGCACGGTCAGGCGAGGCAAAGCTAAGGCACGACAACGCAAGGCTAGGCAATGCACGGAAGGCAAGCAAAGAGTAACGGAAGGTAAGGAAGGCACGGGAAAGCAAGGAAAGGCAAGTGTAACGGAAGTTACGGCACGGCAAGGGGAAACAAGGCTAAGGCACGACAACGCACGCTAGGCAATGCACGGCAAGGCAAGGAAAGGGTAACGCATGGGAAAGCACGGTCAGGCGAGGCAAGGCTAAGGAAAGCCAACGCAAGGCTAGGCAATGCACGGAAAGCAAGCAAGGAGTAACGGAATGCAAGGAAGGCAAGGGAAAGCAAGGGAAGGCAAGGGTAACGGAAGGAACGGCACGGCAAGGGGTAACAAGGCTAAGGCACGACAACGCAGGGCTAGGCAATGCCCGGCCAGGCAAGCAAAGAGTAACGGAAGGAAAGGAAGGCAAGGCAAAGCCAGGCAAGGCAAGTATAACAAAAGGCACGCAACGGCAAGGGGAAACAAGGCTAAGGCACGACAACACACGGCTAGGAAATGCACGGCAAGGCAAGGAAAGGGTAACGCAAGGCAAGGCACGGTGAGGCTAGGCAAGGCTAATGCACGACAACGCAAAACTAGGCAATGCACGACAATGCAAGTAAAGCTTAAAGCAAAGGAAGGCACGGTCAGGCGAGATAAGGCTAAGGCACGACAACGCAAGGCTAGGCAATGCAGGGAAGGCAAGCAAAGAGTAACGGAAGGTAAGGAAGGCAAGGGAAAGCAAGGAAAGGCAATGGTAACGGAAGGAACGGCACGGCGAGGGGAAACAAGTCTAAGGCACGACAACGCACGCTAGGAATGCACGGCAAGGCAAGGAAAGGGTAACGCATGGGAAAGCACGGTCAGGGGAGGCAAGGCTAAGGCACGACAACGCACACGCTTGGCAATGCACGGAAGGCAAGCAAAGAGTAACGGAAGATAAGGAAGGCAAGGGAAAGCAAAGAAAGGTAAGTGTAACGGAAGGAACGGCACGGCAAGGGGAAACAAGGCTAAGGCACGACAACGCACGCTAGGCAATGCACGGCAAGGCAAGGAAAGGGTAACGCATGGGAAAGCACGGTCAGGCGAGGCAAGGCTAAGGAAAGCCAACGCAAGGCTAGGCAATGCACGGAAAGCAAGCAAGGAGTAACGGAATGCAAGGAAGGAAAGGGAAAGCAAGGGAAGGCAAGGGTAACGGAAGGAACGGCACGGCAAGGGGTAACAAGGCTAAGGCACGACAACACACGGCTAGGAAATGCACGGCAAGGAAAGGCAAGGGTAACGCAAGGCAAGGCACGAGGAGGCTAGGCAAGGTTAATGCACGACAAGGCAAGGCTAGGCAATGCACGACAATGCAAGGAAAGCTTAAAGCAAAGGAAGGCACGGTCAGGCGAGATAAGGCTAAGGCACGACAACGGAAGGCTAGGCAATGCACGGAAGGCAAGCAAAGAGCAACGGAAGGTAAGGAAGGCAAGGGAAAGCAAGGAAAGGCAATGGTAACGGAAGGAACGGCACGGCAAGGGGAAACAAGGCTAAGGCACGACAACGCACGCTAGGCAATGCACGGAAAGGCAAGGAAAGGGTAACGCATGGGAAAGCACGGTCAGGCGAGGCAAGGCTAAGGCACGACAACCCAAGGCTAGGCAATGCACGGAAGGCAAGCAAAGAGAAACGGAAGGTAAGGAAGGCAAGGGAAAGCAAAGAAAGGCAAGTGTAACGGAAGGAACGGCACGGCAAGGGGAAACAAGGCTAAGGCACGACAACGCACGGCTAGGCAATGCAGGGAAGGGAAGCAAAGAGTAACGGAAGGTAAGCAAGGCAAGGAAAAGCAAGGAAAGGCAAGGGTAACGGAAGGAACTGCACGGCAAGGGGAAACAAGGCTAAGGCACGGCAACGCAGGCTGGGCAATGCACGGCAAGGCAAGGAAAGGGTAACGCATGGGAAAGCACGTTCAGGCGAGGCAAGGCTAAGGCACGACAACGCAAGGCTAGGCAATGCACGGAAGGCAAGCAAAGAGTAACGGAAGGTAAGGAAGGCAAGGGAAAGCAAAGAAAGGCAAGTGTAACGGAAGGAACTGCACGGCAAGGGTTAACAAGGCTAAGGCACGACAACGCACGCTAGGCAATGCACGGCAAGGCAAGGAAAGGGTAACGCATGGGAAAGCACGGTCAGGCGAGGCAAGCCTAAGGCATGACAACGCAAGGCTAGGCAATGCACGGAAAGCAAGCAAAGAGTAACGGAAGGCAAGGAAGGCAAGGGAAAGCAAGGGAAGGCAAGGGTAACGGAAGGAACGGCACGGCAAGTGGTAACAAGGCTAAGGCACGACAACGCAGGGCTAGGCAATGCACGGCAAGGCAAGGAAAGGGTAACGCATGGGAAAGCACGTTCAGGCGAGGCAAGGCTAAGGCACGACAACGCAAGGCTAGGCAATGCACGGAAGGCAAGCAAAGAGTAACGGAAGGTAAGGAAGGCAAGGGAAAGCAAAGAAAGGCAAGTGTAACGGAAGGAACGGCACGGCAAGGGTTAACAAGGCTAAGGCACGACAACGCACGCTAGGCAATGCACGGCAAGGCAAGGAAAGGGTAACGCATGGGAAAGCACGGTCAGGCGAGGCAAGCCTAATTCATGACAACGCAAGCCTAGGCAATGCACGGAAAGCAAGCAAAGAGTAACGGAACGCAAGGAAGGCAAGGGAAAGCAAGGGAAGGCAAGGGTAACGGAAGGAACGGCACGGCAAGGGGTAACAAGGCTAAGGCACGGCAACGCAGGGCTAGGCAATGCACGGCAAGGCAAGGAAAGGGTAACGCAGGGGAAGGCACGGTCAGGTGAGGCAAGGATAAGGCACGACAATGCAAGGCTAGGCAATGCACGGCAAGGCAAGGAAAGAGTAACGGAAGGAAAGGAAGGCAAGTCAAAGCCAGGAAAGGCAAGTGTAACAAAAGGCACGCCACGGCAAGGGGTAACAAGGCTAAGGCACGACAACGCAGGGCTAGGCAATGCACGGCAAGGCAAGGAAAGAGTAACGGAAGGAAAGGAAGGCAAGGCAAAGCCAGGCAAGGCAAGTGTAACAAAAGGCACGCAACGGCAAGGGGAAACAAGGCTAAGGCACGACAACACACGGCTAGGAAATGCACGGCAAGGCAAGGAAAGGGTAACGCAAGGCAAGGCACGGTGAGGCTAGGCAAGGCTAATGCACGACAACGCAAGGCTAGGCAATGCACGACAATGCAAGTAAAGCTTAAAGCAAAGGAAGGCACGGTCAGGCGAGATAAGGCTAAGGCACGACAACGCAAGGCTAGGCAATGCAGGGAAGGCAAGCAAAGAGTAACGCATGGGAAAGCACGGTCAGGGGAGGCAAGGCAAAGGCACGACAACGCAAGGCTTCGCAATGCACGGAAGGCAAGCAAAGAGTAACGGAATGTAAGGAAGGCAAGGGAAAGCAAAGAAAGGCAAGTGTAACGGAAGGAACGGCACGGCAAGGGGAAACAAGGCTAAGGCACGACAACGCACGCTAGGCAATGCACGGCAAGGCAAGGAAAGGGTAACGCATGGGAAAGCACGGTCAGGCGAGGCAAGGCTAAGGAAAGCCAACGCAAGGCTAGGCAATGCACGGAAAGCAAGCAAGGAGTAACGGAATGCAAGGAAGGCAAGGGAAAGCAAGGGAAGGCAAGGGTAACGGAAGGAACGGCACGGCAAGGGGTAACAACAAGGCTAAGGCACGACAACACACGGCTAGGAAATGCACGGCAAGGCAAGGAAAGGGTAACGCAAGGCAAGGCACGGTGAGGCTAGGCAAGGTTAATGCACGACAACGCAAGGCTAGGCAATGCACGACAATGCAAGGAAAGCTTAAAGCAAAGGAAGGCACGGTCAGGCGAGATAAGGCTAAGGCACGACAACGCAAGGCTAGGCAATGCACGGAAGGCAAGCAAAGAGTAACGGAAGGTAAGGAAGGCAAGGGAAAGCAAGGAAAGGCAAGTGTAACGGAAGGAACGGCACGGCAAGGGGAAACAAGTCTAAGGCACGACACCGAACGCTAGGCAATGAACGGCAAGGCAAGGAAAGGGATACGCATGGGAAAGCACGGTCAGGCGAGGCAAAGCTAAGGCACGACAACGCAAGGCTAGGCAATGCACGGAAGGCAAGCAAAGAGTAACGGAAGGTAAGGAAGGCAAGGGAAAGCAAGGAAAGGCAAGTGTAACGGAAGTTACGGCACGGCAAGGGGAAACAAGGCTAAGGCACGACAACGCACGCTAGGCAATGCACGGCAAGGCAAGGAAAGGGTAACGCATGGGAAAGCACGGTCAGGCGAGGCAAGGCTAAGGAAAGCCAACGCAAGGCTAGGCAATGCACGGAAAGCAAGCAAGGAGTAACGGAATGCAAGGAAGGCAAGGGAAAGCAAGGGAAGGCAAGGGTAACGGAAGGAACGGCACGGCAAGGGGTAACAAGGCTAAGGCACGACAACGCAGGGCTAGGCAATGCCCGGCCAGGCAAGCAAAGAGTAACGGAAGGAAAGGAAGGCAAGGTAAAGCCAGGCAAGGCAAGTATAACAAAAGGCACGCAACGGCAAGGGGAAACAAGGCTAAGGCACGACAACACACGGCTAGGAAATGCACGGCAAGGCAAGGAAAGGGTAACGCAAGGCAAGGCACGGTGAGGCTAGGCAAGGCTAATGCACGACAACGCAAAACTAGGCAATGCACGACAATGCAAGTAAAGCTTAAAGCAAAGGAAGGCACGGTCAGGCGACATAAGGCTAAGGCACGACAACGCAAGGCTAGGCAATGCAGGGAAGGCAAGCAAAGAGTAACGGAAGGTAAGGAAGGCAAGGGAAAGCAAGGAAAGGCAATGGTAACGGAAGGAACGGCACGGCGAGGGGAAACAAGTCTAAGGCACGACAACGCACGCTAGGAATGCACGGCAAGGCAAGGAAAGGATAACGCATGGGAAAGCACGGTCAGGGGAGGCAAGGCTAAGGCACGACAACGCACACGCTTGGCAATGCACGGAAGGCAAGCAAAGAGTAACGGAAGATAAGGAAGGCAAGGGAAAGCAAAGAAAGGCAAGTGTAACGGAAGGAACGGCACGGCAAGGGGAAACAAGGCTAAGGCACGACAACGCACGCTAGGCAATGCACGGCAAGGCAAGGAAAGGGTAACGCATGGGAAAGCACGGTCAGGCGAGGCAAGGCTAAGGAAAGCCAACGCAAGGCTAGGCAATGCACGGAAAGCAAGCAAGGAGTAACGGAATACAAGGAAGGAAAGGGAAAGCAAGGGAAGGCAAGGGTAACGGAAGGAACGGCACGGCAAGGGGTAACAAGGCTAAGGCACGACAACACACGGCTAGGAAATGCACGGCAAGGCAAGGAAAGGGTAACGCAAGGCAAGGCACGAGGAGGCTAGGCAAGGTTAATGCACGACAAGGCAAGGCTAGGCAATGCACGACAATGCAAGGAAAGCTTAAAGCAAAGGAAGGCACGTTCAGGCGAGATAAGGCTAAGGCACGACAACGGAAGGCTAGGCAATGCACGGAAGGCAAGCAAAGAGCAACGGAAGGTAAGGAAGGCACGGGAAAGCAAGGAAAGGCAATGGTAACGGAAGGAACGGCACGGCAAGGGGAAACAAGGCTAAGGCACGACAACGCACGCTAGGCAATGCACGGAAAGGCAAGGAAAGGGTAACGCATGGGAAAGCACGGTCAGGCGAGGCAAGGCTAAGGCACGACAACCCAAGGCTAGGCAATGCACGGAAGGCAAGCAAAGAGAAACGGAAGGTAAGGAAGGAAAGGGAAAGCAAAGAAAGGCAAGTGTAACGGAAGGAACGGCAAGGCAAGGGGAAACAAGGCTAGGGCACGACAACGCACGGCTAGGCAATGCACGGCAAGGAAAGCAAAGGGTAACGAAAGGAAAGGCACGGTGAGGCTAGGCAAGGCTAATGCACGAAAACGCAAGGCTAGGCGATGCACGACAATGCAAGGCAAGCTTAAAGCAAAGGAAGGCACGGTCAGGCGAGATAAGTCTAAGGCACGACAACGGAAGGCTAGGCAATGCAGGGAAGGGAAGCAAAGAGTAACGGAAGGCAAGCAAGGCAAGGAAAAGCAAGGAAAGGCAAGGGTAACGGAAGGAACGGCACGGCAAGGGGGAACAAGTCTAAGGCACGACACCGAACGCTAGGCAATGAACGGCAAGGCAAGGAAATGGTAACGCATGGGAAAGCACGGTCAGGCGAGGCAAGGCTAAGGCATGACAACGCAAGGCTAGGCAATGCACGCAAAGCAAGCAAAGAGTAACGGAACGCAAGGAAGGCAAGGGAAAGCAAGGGAAGGCAAGGGTAACGGAAGGAACGGCACGGCAAGGGGTAAGAAGGCTAAGGCACGACAACGCAGGGCTAGGCAATGCACGGCAAGGCAAGGAAATGGTAACGCAGGGGAAGGCACGGTCAGGTGAGGCAAGGATAAGGCACGACAATGGAAGGCTAGGCAATGCACGGCAAGGCAAGGAAAGAGTAACGGAAGGAAAGGAAGGCAAGGCAAAGCCAGGCAAGGCAAGTGTAACAAAAGGCACGCCACGGCAAGGGGAATCAAGGCTAAGGCACTACAACGCACGGCTAGGCAATGCACGGCAAGGCAAGGAAAGGGTAACGCAAGGCAAGGCACGGTGAGGCTAGGCAAGGCTAATGCACGACAACGCAAGGCTAGGCAATGCACGACAATGCAAGGAAAGCTTAAAGCAAAGGAAGGCACGGTCAGGCGAGATAAGGCTAAGGCACGACAACGCAAGGCTAGGCAATGCAGGGAAGGCAAGCAAAGAGTAACGGAAGGTAAGGAAGGCAAGGGAAAGCAAAGAAAGGCAAGTGTAACGGAAGGAACGGCACGGCAAGGGGAAACAAGGCTAAGGCACGACAACGCACGCTAGGCAATGCACGGCAAGGCAAGGAAAGGGTAACGCATGGGAAAGCACGGTCAGGCGAGGGAAGGCTAAGGAAAGCCAACGCAAGGCTAGGCAATGCACGGAAAGCAAGCAAGGAGTAACGGAATGCAAGGAAGGAAAGGGAAAGCAAGGGAAGGCATGGGTAACGGAAGGAACGGCACGGCAAGGGGTAACAACGCTAAGGCACGACAACACACGGCTAGGAAATGCACGGCAAGGGAAGGAAAGGGTAACGCAAGGCAAGGCAGGGTGAGGCTAGGCAAGGTTAATGCACGACAACGCAAGGCTAGGCAATGCACGACAATGCAAGGAAAGCTTAAAGCAAAGGAAGGCACGGTCAGGCGAGATAAGGCTAAGGCACGACAACGCAAGGCTAGGCAATGCACGGAAGGCAAGCAAGGAGTAACGGAATGTAAGGAAGGCAAGGGAAAGCAAGGAAACGCAATGGTAACGGAAGGAACGGCACGGCAAGGGGAAAGAAGGCTAAGGCACGACAACGCACGCTAGGCAATGCACGGCAAGGCAAGGAAAGGGTAACGCATGGGAAAGCACGGTCAGGCGAGGCAAGGCTAAGGCACGACAACCCAAGGCTAGGCAATGCACGGAAGGCAAGCAAAGAGTAACGGAAGGTAAGGAAGGCAAAGGAAAGCAAGGAAAGGCAATGGTACCTGAAGGAACGGCACGGCAAGGGGAAACAAGTCTAAGGCACGACAACGCACGCTAGGCAATGCACGGTAAGGGAAGGAAAGGGTAACGCATGGGAAAGAACGGTCAGGGGAGGCAAGGCTAAGGCACGACAACGCAAGGCTTGGCAATGCACGGAAGGCAAGCAAAGAGTAACGGAAGGCAAGGAAGGAAAGGGAAAGCAAGGGAAGGCAAGGGTAACGGAAGGAACGGCACGGCAAGGGGAAACAAGGCTTAGGTACGACAACGCACGCTAGGCAATGCACGGCAAGGCAAGGAAAGGGTAACGCATGGGAAAGCACGGTCAGGCGAGGCAAGGCTAAGGAAAGCCAACGCAAGGCTAGGCAATGCACGGTAAGCAAGCAAGGAGTAACGGAATGCAAGGAAGGAAAGGGAAAGCAAGGGAAGGCAAGGGTAACGGAAGGAACGGCACGGCAAGGGGTAACAAGGCTAAGGCACGACAACACACGGCTAGGAAATGCACGGCAAGGCAAGGAAAGGGTAACGCAAGGCAAGGCACGGTGAGGCTAGGCAAGGCTAATGCACGACAACGCAAGGCTAGGCGATGCACGACAATGCAAGGAAAGCTTAAAGCAAAGGAAGGCACGGTCAGGCGAGATAAGGCTAAGGCACGACAACGCAAGGCTAGGCAATGCAGGGAAGGCAAGCAAAGAGTAACGGAAGGTAAGGAAGGCAAGGGAAAGCAAAGAAAGGCAAGTGTAACGGAAGGAACGGCACGGCAAGGGGAAACAAGGCTAAGGCACGACAACGCACGGCTAGGAATTGCACGGCAAGGGAAGGAAAGGGTAACGCAAGGCAAGGCACGGTGAGGCTAGGCAAGGTTAATGCACGAAAACGCAAGGCTAGGCAATGCACGACAAGGCAAGGAAAGCTTAAAGCAAAGGAAGGCACGGTCAGGCGAGATAAGGCTAAGGCACGACAACGCACGGCTAGGCAATGCACGGAAGGCAAGCAAAGAGTAACGGAATGTAAGGAAGGCATGGGAAAGCAAGGAAACGCAATGGTAACGGAAGGAACGGCACGGCAAGGGGAAACAAGGCTAAGGCACGACAACGCACGCTAGGCAATGCACGGCAAGGCAAGGAAAGGGTAACGCATGGGAAAGCACGGTCAGGCGAGGCAAGGCTAAGGCAGGACAACCTAAGTCTAGGCAATGCACGGAAGGCAAGCAAAGAGAAACGGAAGGTAAGGAAGGAAATGGAAAGCAAAGAAAGGCAAGTGTAACGGAAGGAACGGCACGGCAAGGGGAAAAAAGGCTAAGGCACGACAACGCCCGGCTAGGCAATGCACGGCAAGGCAAGCAAAGGGTAACGCAAGGAAAGGCACGGTGAGGCTAGGCAAGGCTAATGCATGAAAACGCAAGGCTAGGCGATGCACGACAATGCAAGGAAAGCTTAAAGCAAAGGAAGGCAAGGTCAGGCGAGATAAGGCAAAGGCACGACAACGCAAGGCTAGGCAATTCAGGGAAGGCAAGCAAAGAGTAACGGAAGGTAAGCAAGGCAAGGAAAAGCAAGGAAAGTCAAGGGTAACGGAAGGAACGGCACGGCAAGTGGAAACAAGTCTAAGGCACGACACCGAACGCTAGGCAATGAACGGGAAGGCAAGGAAAGGGTTACGCATGGGAAAGCACGGTCAGGCGAGGCAAGGCTAAGGCACGACAACGCAAGGCTAGGCAATGCACGGAAGGCAAGCAAAGAGTAACGGAAGGTAAGGAAGGCAAGGGAAAGCAAGGGAAGGCAAGGGTAACGGAAGGAACGGCACGGCAAGGGGTAACAAGGCTAAGGCACGACAACGCAGGGCTAGGCAATGCACGGCAAGGCAAGGAAAGAGTAACGGAACGGAACGGAAGGCAAGGCAAAGCCAGGCAAGGCAAGTGTAACAAAAGGCACGCAACGGCAAGGAGAAACAAGGCTAAGGCACGACAACACACGGCTAGGAAATGCACGGCAAGGCAAGGAAAGGGTAACGCAAGGCAAGGCACGGTGAGGCTAGGCAAGGCTAATGCACGACAACGCAAGGCTAGGCAATGCACGACAATGCAAGTAAAGCTTAAAGCAAAGGAAGGCACGGTCAGAAGAGATAAGGCTAAGGCACGACAACGCAAGGCTAGGCAATGTAGGGAAGGCAAGCAAAGAGTAACGGAAGGTAACGAAGGCAAGGGAAAGCAAAGAAAGGCAAGTGTAACGGAAGGAACGGCACGGCAAGGGGAAACAAGGCTAAGGCACGACAACGCACGCTAGGCAATGCACGGCAAGGCAAGGAAAGGGTAACGCATGGGAAAGCACGGTCAGGCGAGGCAAGGCTAAGGAAAGCCAACGCAAGGCTAGGCAATGCACGGTAAGCAAGCAAGGAGTAACGGAATGCAAGGAAGGAAAGGGAAAGCAAGGGAAGGCAAGGGTAACGGAAGGAACGGCACGGCAAGCGGTAAGAAGGCTAAGGCACGACAACGCAGGGCTAGGCAATGCACGGCAAGGCAAGGAAAGGGTAACGCAGGGGAAGGCACGGTCAGGTGAGGCAAGGATAAGGCACGACAATGCAAGGCTAGGCAATGCACGGCAAGGCAAGGAAAGAGTAACGGAAGGAAAGGAAGGCAAGGCAAAGCCAAGCAAGGCAAGTGTAACAAAAGGCACGCCACGGCAAGGGGAATCAAGTCTAAGGCACGACAACGCACGGCTAGGCAATGCACGGCAAGGCAAGGAAAGGGAAACGCCAGGCAAGGCACGGTGAGGCTAGGCAAGGCTAATGCACGACAACGCAAGGCTAGGCAATGCACGACAATGCAAGGAAAGCTTAAAGCAAAGGAAGGCACGGTCAGGCGAGAGAAGGGTAAGGCACGACAACGCAAGGCTAGGCAATGCACGGAAGGCAAGCAAAGAGTAACGGAAGGTAAGGAAGGCAAGGGAAAGCAAGGAAAGGCAATGGTAACGGAAGGAACGGCACGGCAAGGGGAAACAAGGCTAAGGCACGACAACGCACGGCTAGGCAATGCACGGCAAGGCAAGGAAAGGGTAACGAATGGGAAAGCACGGTCAGGCGATGCAAGGCTAAGGCATGACAACGCAAGGCTAGGCAATGCACGGAAAGCAAGCAAAGAGTAACGGAACGCAAGGAAGGCAAGGGAAAGCAAGGGAAGGCAAGGGTAACGGAAGGAACGGCACGGCAAGGGGTAACAAGGCTAAGGCACGGCAACGCAGGGCTAGGCAATGCACGGCAAGGCAAGGAAAGGGTAACGCAGGGGAAGGCACGGTCAGGTGAGGCAAGGATAAGGCACGACAATGCAAGGCTAGGCAATGCACGGGAAGGCAAGGAAAGAGTAACGGAAGGAAAGGAAGGCAAGTCAAAGCCAGGAAAGGCAAGTGTAACAAAAGGCACGCCACGGCAAGGGGAAACAAGGCTAAGGTACGACAACGCACGGCTAGGCAATGCACGGCAAGGCAAGGAAAGGGTAACGCAAGGCAAGGCACGGTGAGGCTAGGCAAGGCTAATGCACGACAACGCAAGGCTAAGCAATGCACGACAATGTAAGGAAAGCTTAAAGCAAAGGAAGGCACGGTCAGGCGAGATAAGGCTAAGGCACGACAACGCAAGGCTAGGCAATGCACGGAAGGCAAGCAAAGAGTAACGGAAGGTAAGGAAGGCAAGGGAAAGGAAGGAAAGGCAAGTGTAACGGAAGGAACGGCACGGCAAGGGGAAACAAGGCTAAGGCACGACAACGCACGCTAGGCAATGCACGGCAAGGCAAGGAAAGTGTAACGCAAGGCAAGGCACGGTGAGGCTAGGCAAGGTTAATGCACGACAACGCAAGGCTAGGCAATGCACGACAATGCAAGGAAAGCTTAAAGCAAAGGAAGGCACGGTCAGGCGAGATAAGGCTAAGGCACGACAACGCAAGGCTAGGCAATGCACGGAAGGCAAGCAAAGAGTAACGGAAGGTAAGGAAGGCAAGGAAAAGCAAGGAAAGGCAATGGTAACGAAAGGAACGGCACGGCGAGGGGAAACAAGGCTAAGGCACCACAACGCACGCTAGGCAATGCACGGCAAGGCAAGGAAAGGGTAACGCATGGGAAAGCACCGGCAGGCGAGTCAAGGCTAAGGCACGACAACCCAAGGCTAGGCAATGCACGGAAGGCAAGCAAAGAGAAACGGAAGGTAAGGAAGGAAAGGGAAAGCAAAGAAAGGCAAGTGTACCGGAAGGAACGGCACGGCAAGGGGAAACAAGGCTAAGGCACGACAACGCACGGCTAGGCAATGCACTGTAAGGCAAGCAAAGGGTAACGCAAGGAAAGGCACGGTGAGGCTAGGCAAGGCTAATGCACGAAAACGCAAGGCTAGGCGATGCACGACAATGCAAGGAAAGCTTAAAGCAAAGGAAGGCAAGGTCAGGCGAGATAATTCTAAGGCACGACAACGGAAGGCTAGGAAATTCAGGGAAGGCAAGCAAAGAGTAACGGAAGGTAAGCAAGGCACGGAAAAGGAAGGAAAGGCAAGGGTAACGGAAGGAACGGCACGGCAAGGGGAAACAAGGCTAAGGCACGGCAACGCAGGCTGGGCAATGCACGGCAAGGCAAGGAAAGGGTAACGCATGGGAAAGCACGTTCAGGCGAGGCAAGGCTAAGGCACGACAACGCAAGGCTAGGAAATGCACGGAAGGCAAGCAAAGAGTAACGGAAGGTAAGGAAGGCAAGGGAAAGCAAAGAAAGGCAAGTGTAACCGAAGGAACGGCACGGCAAGGGGAAACAAGGCTAAGGCACGACAACGCACGCTAGGCAATGCACGGCAAGGCAAGGAAAGGGTAACGCATGGGAAAACACGGTCAGGCGAGGCATGCCTAAGGCATGACAACGCAAGGCTAGGCAATGCACGGAAAGCAAGCAAAGAGTAACGGAACGCAAGGAAGGCAAGGGAAAGCAAGGGAAGGCAAGGGTAACGGAAGGAACGGCACGGCAAGGGGTAACATGGTTAAGGCACGACAACGCAGGGCTAGGCAATGCATGGCAAGGCAAGGAAAGAGTAACGGAAGGAACGGAAGGCAAGGCAAAGCCAGGCAAGGCAAGTGTAACGGAAGGAACGGCACGGCAAGGGGAAACAAGGCTAAGGCACGACAACGCACCGCTAGGCAATGCACAGCAAGGCAAGCAAAAGTTAACGCAAGGAAAGGCACTGTGAGGCTAGGCAAGGCTAATGCACGAAAACGCAAGGCTAGGCGACGCACGACAATGCAAGGAAACTGAAAGCAAAGGAAGGCAAGGTCAGGCGAGATAAGGCTAAGGCACGACAAGGCAAGGCTAGGAAATT